>NC_045982.1:7723160-7846196 GCF_010909765.2 Amblyraja radiata | reverse complement strand
GTACTGGAGGTGCCCGACATCTGTGAGGTATGGCGTCCGTCCGTCTCACTGGGACCTTGTGCCGCTGCGGCCAACCGGGGAAAACGCACGTGGGAGGCACGGCGATAGAGTTGCTGCCTCACAGCGCCAGAGACCCGGGTTCGATCCTGAGGTCTGAGGTTTTTGAGGACGTTGCTGAGGACACCAACTTTTAATTTGGGGCAGGCTGGCAAAGTTGGAGTTGGTTTTCTTTGGGGTGGAGGTGGAAAGATGTCTTGAAAAAGGTGGTCAAAAGTGTTGAACCCTCTCGCAGAACAATTGTACACCACGGGAAATGTGCCGTGCGGAGACATTTGCCTGATGCTGCTGTAAGGAATAGCTTAGAGATACAGCGCAGAAACAGGCCCTTCGGCCCATCTGAGCCCACGCCGACCAGCGACCCCCGCACACCAACACTATCCTACACACACACTAGGGACAATTTACAATTAAACCAAGCCAATTAACCTACAAACCTGTATGCCTTTGGAGTGTGGGAGGAAACCGGAGCATCCGGAGAAAATCCAAGCAGGTCACGGGAAGAACGTACAAACCGAAGATAGACGCAAAAAGCTGGAGTAACTCAGTGGAGCCGGCAGCATCTCTGGAGAGAAGGGACGGATGACCTCTGACCAGTCTGCAGAAGGAGTCTCGACCCGAAACGTCACCCATTCCTTCTCTCCAGAGATGCTGCCTGTCCCGCTGAGTTACTCCAGCTTTTTGTGTCTTATCTTTGGTTTAAACCAGCATCTGCAGTTTCTTCCTGCACGAAAATGTACAAAATATGTACAGACAACCCCGTTGGGTGGGGCAGGAATAGTCGTGATCCGAGCTACATGCTAGGGTGGGGAGTAGGCTGGGACGGACGGGTATCACGGCGTGAAAACAAATACAAAACGTATGCTGAGAGAATGGAGCAGCTGGGCTTGTATACTCTGGAGTTTAGAAGGATGAGAGGGCATCTTATTGAAACATATGATTATTATGAGTTTGGACACGCTAGAGGCAGGAAACATGTTCCCGATGTTGGGGGAGTCCGAAACCAGGGGCCACAGTTTAAGAATAAGGGGTAAGGCATTTAGAACGGAGATGAGGAAACACTTTTTCTCACAGAGAGTTGTGAGTCTGTGGAATTCTCCGCCTCAGAGGGTGGTGGAGGCCAGTTCTCTGGATACTTTCAAGAGAGAGCTAGATAGGGCTCCTATAGATAGCGGAGTCAGGGGATATGGGGAGAAGGCAGGAACGGGGTACTGATTGTGGATGATCAGCCATGATCACATTGAATGGCGGTGCTGGCTCGAGGGGTTGAATGGCCTACTCCTGCACCTGTTGCCTATAAAGAGAAAAGATCCATTTCCTTTAACCAATAGGTCAGAATATTGGCCAGATGGCCGAGATCAGAATGCAGTTGAATAGTTTATCCAAAATCACTGGTGCACCCAATCTCTCTGAAAGAATGGAGGCAGAAACCGTCTTGCATTTAACGAATAGCTGCATCAGCACGGTTATACGGAGTCGTACAGAGAGAGAGCTAGAGTGTGGGGCCAGACAAAGTGGCTTCTATTTTGTTCACCATGAACACTGGGTGAAGTGAGTGACCTCCAGTGATTTTTAGTCCATTAAAGGTGGAGCAGAGCCATCTGGTGGTTGCAGGTGTAAGTACAATCTTGTGCACCACTGGCATCTCCATGCTTGTTTGATTTCTATTTATCAGTGCAGTTTATTATTGTCACGTGGACCGAGGTACAGTGAAAAGCTTTTTGTGGCCTGCTATCCTGTCAATGAAAAGACCACATGATTACAATCAAGCCGCCCACAGTATACAGATACAGGATAAAGGGTAATGTCTGGATAAAGTACGTAAGTATTCACATACAAGGAATTTGCCTTGGTGCTCCGCCCACAAGTAACAACATGACATACAGTGACAGTTACGTATCTATAAAGATATGTAGGAGAGAACTGCAGATGCTGGTTTAAATCGAAGATAGACACAACATGCTGGAGTAACTCAGCGGGACAGGCAGCATCTCTGGAGAGAAGGAATGGGTGACGTTTCGGGTCGAGACCCTTCTTCAGGCTGACCCCCGAATAAAGATAGTCTGAAGGTCTCCAATGAGGTAGATGGGAGGTCAGGATTGGTCTTTAGTTGGTGAGAGGAAGGTTCAGTTGCCTGATAACAGCGGGGAAGAAAACCGTCCCTGAATCTGGAGTGTGCGTTTTCACACTTCTGTAGCTCGTGACTGATGGGAAAGGGGAGATGAGGGAGTGACCGGGGTGAGACCCGTCCTTGATTATGCTGCTGGCCTTGCCGAGGCAGCGTGCAATGTACATGGGCGTAGGGGACGAGCTTAGATCGGGCATCTTGATCGGCATGGATGGGTTGGGTGGAAAGGCCTGTTTCCATGCTGTGGGACTCTGGCACTAAAACATTTTTTACCATCCAAATCATTTATTTTTTATTTTTTAAAGGCTCTTCCTTGTTTTCCCAACTGGCCTTTTGGCCCATATCCCTTAATCCTGTCCTATCCATGTACCTGTCAAAACTGTTTTAAGCCTTGTGATTGTTCCTGCCTCAACCACCTCCTTCGTCAGCTCATTCCATACACCCACCATCCTTTGTGTAATTTTTTTTTTAAGTTGCCCCTCTGGTTCCTATTCAATTTTTTACCCCTCATCTTAAACCTATGTTCTCTGGTTCTAGACTTGCCTACTGTGGGTAAAAGATAGTCCATTTACCCTATCTATTCCACAGGTTACTGATTGTGGACGATCAGTCGTGATCACAATGAATGGCGGTGCTGGCTCGAAGGGCCGAATGGCCTCCTCCTGCACCTATTTTCTATGTTTTCTATAAAATCAACCCTCATCCTCGGGCGCTCCAGGGAATAAAATCCTAGCCTGCCCAACATCTTCCCATGGCTCAGACCCTCGAGTCCTGGCAACATCCTCGTAAATCTTCTCCGCGCACTTTCCAGATTATCATCTTTCCGGTAACAGGGTGACCAAAACTGAACACAATGCTCTAAATGTGGCCTCACCAACGTCTTGTACAACTGCAACATGACCTCCCAACCTCACTATCTACAACACCACCCACTCTAGTGCCATCTGCAAAATGCAACACCATGCACTTCTCTGTATTAAACTCCAGACATTTAGTTTGGAGATACCACGTGGAAACAGGCCCTTCGGCCCAACCTGTCCGCGCCGACCAGCGATCCCCGCACACTGACACTGTCCTGGGCACATTGGGGACAATTTACAATTTTACCGATCCAGTTAACCTATAAACCTGTACGTCTTTGGAGTGTGGGAGGAACCACGGAGATCCTGGAGAAACCCACGCGGTCACGGGGAGAACGTGCAAACTCCGTACAGACAGCAGCCATAGTCAGGATCGAACCTAGGTCTCTGGCGCTGTAAGGCAGCAACTCTACCACTGCTCCACCGTTCTCTGTATTAAACTCCGCATTCTTCTGTATTAAAACTTTATTGTTCCATTGCAACCGTGTCTTCCGAGACGTTGTGGCGACCATTTTGTTCCGCGGCTTGCACGGCAGAGTCATGTGGGCTATGGATGCTGATCAACCTCTTCTCCCCTGTGCTGCCTCTATCAGGAGAACCTTCAGATTTACCTCAAGAGCACCAATGGCCCAATCGAGGTGTACCTGTGCCCGGAGGAGGCGGTGGAGGAGAACAGCCCAACAAAGTACTTAACGCCCAAGAAGGAGGAAGGAGGGAGCGTGGCTTCCTCAGCGGTCAACCCCAGCCCCCCAGCCTCGGCCCAGGCAGAGCCTGACCCTCCCAAAATCGTCTGCAAGCTGGAAATCAAAGAGGAAGGTGCGTGGCTCAATGACTTTAGAGAGATGGCACGGAAACCGGCCCACCGGGTCCGCGCTGCTAACGCCATCACTCCGACACCACTACACTACACGCTTGGACAGTTTACAATTCTAACAAAGCCAATTAACCCTACAGGCCTGCATGTCTTTCGGAGTGTGGGAGGAAACCGGAGCACCCGGAGAAAACCCACGCGGTCACAGGGAGAACGAACACACTCCGTGTGGATGGCATCATGTAGCCCGGTTCTAACCCGGGTCTCTGGTGCCGTAAGGCAGCAAGTCTGCTGCACCACTGTGCCGCCCCAAGGGAGGATGTTTCCACTAGTGGGAGAGTCTAGGACTAGAGGTCAAAGCCTCAGAATTAAGGGGCGTTCTTTTAGGAAGGAGATGAGGAGGAATTTCTTAAGTCAGAGGGTGCTGAATCTGTGGAATTCATTGCCACAGTAGGCTGTGGAGGCCAAGTCAATGGATGTTTTTAAGGCAGAGATAGATAGATTCTTGATTAGTACGGGTGTCAGAGGTTATGGGGTGAAGACAGGAGAATGGGGTTAGGAGGGAGTGATAGATCAGCCATGATTGAATGGCGGATTAGACTTGATGGGCCAAATGGCCTAATTCTGCCTTTAAGAGAGAGTTAGATTTGGATCTTAGGGCTAAGGGAATCCAGGGACATGATGAAAAAGCCGGAACTGGGTACTGATTTTGGATGATCATATTGAATGGCGATGCTGGCTCGAAGGGCTGAATGGCCTACTCCAGCTCCTATTTTCTATTTGTCCTGTGCTCCTATTCCTTGTGGCCTTATGAGCTCTGGACAAACGCAGGCAGGTGGGGCTAGTATAGACGGGACATGTAAGTTGTCGTGGGCTAGTTGGGCTGAAGGGCCTGATTCCGTGCTGTGTGACTGAGTTTAATGCATTGGCTGAGAGGCGGGTGGAGAAAGATTCAGTCATGAGATTCTAAGTGGATGCAAATGAGTTTATTTGGCTAGAAACATATTCTTTACAACACACTGACACCAACATCGGCCTGCATTTTCACCGAGGTCTTCGGTTTCCACCAGTTTCACTCCAAAGACATGAAGGTTTGTAGCTTAATTGGCTTGGTGCAAATGTATAAAATTGTCCTTGGTGGAGGAACACTGAATGAACCAAAGCTGAATTTTTTTTTTCTCTCCCCCCTCCCCCTCTTCTTCCGGAGCAGTTTCGGAGGACCTGAAGCCGGTTTTGCCGAGCTCCCTGTTGGACTGTGAAGACGGTGTCCTGGGTCTCCCCCACCACCTTCTCCAGCAGACCGAGGACCAGCTGCCGTCCACCTCCTACGCGGACGCCCCTTTTGTCAGCTTCTCGCCGCCCTTGGACAGGGAGGACTACCTGTGGAGTCTGGAGGACGGCGAGGGTGTCAGCGACCTTTTCGACTCCTACGACCTGGACGACCTGCTCCACAACTAGCCTGGTCCGTGTGTGTGTGTCCCCCTCGGCTGGAGTGGACACCAGCCCCCTAGCCCCCCCCCCCCCCCAACCTCATCGCCCTGAAGGGTTCATCTCCTCGCAGCGGACAATGGATTACTGGGTCGCAGCGACTGTCGAGGAAGGAATTCACCCCCTCCCATAGTTTACACTGTGGATGCTTGAAGGAGCAGTCTGCATGCAAGGCTGAATGAAGTTGCCTCTTGGGTCTTGGTGCTGATATACGACGTTTTGATCAGGTGCTGGAGAACTGATCACCATATCTCTGGTGTCCGTACTGCAAACCCCATTTGTACCTTCAGGTCGAGCTGTTGAGAGTAGGGTGTCTCACCTTCACTGGAATTATCCTATTGTTCGGTGGTTCAATGGTGCTTTTATTGTTGCGTGTGTGTGAAGTGTTAATTCTTTTTCACAGTAGAGTATTGCCAATTACTGCTCTACTGGACTGCTAATTAACCCTCGATTAATTAGCAAGTGTACAGAAATAGTCGGCCCAGCCCGAATGCAAGGGGCGCCGTGTTTTGCCACCATTTTCAAAGTCCACGCTCTTTCTTATGAGCGAGCGATGCCTGTTCCAGGCGAGTCCCAGGCAGCTCTCCCCCTCCTCTCCCACCCCACTCCTTGCCCGTCATCGCTGGCTCCGTCATCCCGGTCTGGTCTTCACGGGGCGAGCAGGGGCCGACATCGTGGCTTCTAAAAAAAATTACCCCCCCCCCCCCCCGCACATCTCCTCTAAACTTAATCCTCGGCTCTTCAAGCTATGATCTCTAGTGTTCGACACTTCTACCTTTCAATCCCAATGCATTATTTTATGTACAGCTCCTCCCCGACCTACGATGGGGTTTACGTTCCGATAAATCCATCGTAAATGGAAAGTATCGCAAGTCGAATACAGCGCGATCACCTGACCAGATGTGGCGTGCGGCTCGCTGCTGCATTGCCGATCGTAAAAGTCGAAATATCGTAAGTCGAAGCATCGTAAATCGGGGAGAATCTGTACTTCGATCAGGACTCCCCCTTCAACCTCTGATACAGAGTTCAACCTCTCCTCTCCTTTAAGCCCTCTAATCCGGGCCTCATTCCTGGTAAATCTCGTCTGCACCCTCTCCAAATCCTCCACCACCGTCCCGCATTGGGATTAGCAGAGTTGCACGCCACATAGCCCTGGCCCACGGTACGAGTTCATTCCAAGAGCTCTCCCGAGTTTAAAAAAAATCAAACTCGTGATAAGCACGGAGAATGAACGTAGCGGGTACGTCGGAGCTCGGGGACGTCTCTTAGCGGCCCGTAACGCTAACGGCAGGTACTCGGGAGGGCTCGCTAACGGCAGGTAAGCACGGGAAGACTCGTGAAGATTTTTCAACATGTTGAAAAATGTCCACGAGAGCCCCGAGTACCGACGACTGGCCATTACCGTAAATCTCCGAGTTCGTATCGGGGCAAACTCGGGAGAGCTCCTGGAATGAACTTGTACTGTGGGACAGGGCTTATACTCCAAATGCGGCCAGTCCAAAGTTTTTATAAAGTTGCATCCTGGCGCTTGTACTCGATGCTCTGACCGATGAAGGCAAGCATCCGATACGCCTTCTCGACCACTCTATCTACATGTGTTGCCCACATTGAGGGAACAATGAACCTGGGCACCAAAGATCCCTCTGTACATCCTTCCTTTCAGTGATGGTGAGACACCCTCTGCATTTGAACAGTGTGTTTGCTGGATTTGTCATTTGTAACGTTTACTGGACTAAATTGGATTCTCGTGGTGCTTTTATTTTTGTTTAAGGGGGAAACAAAATTGTTTTAATGTGGGTTTTAAAACTAAGCTGATGTTTGATCTGCCGACATCGGTGTTTCTCAGGGAAGGGGTTTGGGTGGAATCTGGTCAGTTTCTGTTGTTCAAAGATTCATCCTCTGTTGTAACGTGCTGAATGAGCGTCACGTGCGAGTTGAAAATGAATTTGTTGCATTTGGCGTTCATTGTGCATGTATTGCCACGGGAGGCATTTAGCACGTAAAGTGGGGCAGTTCCTGCCATGTGGACAACTCAATAGTCCGCAGTGTCTCGCTGGGATTATATGAGCTGTTGATAATGCTATTGTATTAGGCAACTTTGTCTATATTTAAAGAGCCCCCTGTTTTGCTCTAAAAAAAAAAAAAAAAAAAATCATCCCTAAAATATCATTGTAAAATATTGTGTTGCTAAAACTGTGTACTTCAGACGGTGCCCCTGTGTGGGTGCGCTGTGTATCGCCTCTGCCCCGTTTCCACAGGTGACTTCTCCACTTGCCCCCTGATGCCGGGTGAATCCGACAGAAGGCTTGTTCCTGTTGATGTCTTTGTCTGAATTTTACGACCCAAAAGCACTCGTGATGTTAGTATTTGATGAATTTAGAGCAAATCATTGGCTTTTGTACCCGTGCTGTCTCTTGGTTAGAGTTCTGGTGCCCCCTACTTCATTTGACCCTCTGTGTGTGCGTATACATATGCGGGTGTGTGTGTGTGTGTGTGTGTATAGGTGTGTGTGTGTGTGTACACACAAGGAACACCAAATGCTGGAATCTTGTACACACCGCAAAGTGCTGGAGTAACTCAGCTGGCCAGGCAACGTCTGTGGAGGACATGGATGGGCGATGCTTCGGGTTGTGGAAAGGATGTGACCTGCGAAGTCACCTATCCAGGTCCTCCAGAGATGCTGCCTGACCTGCTGAATTACTCCGGCACTTTGTGTGTGGGTGGGGATAGGGGAAGAATATTGCTCAAACACCTATCCAACTAAAGCAGTGTTTGAGCCGCCCAGTGTTGAAATTTTGAGCAGCACCTGGCAAATAGCCAAAAATAGTAGGTGAGACTATGTGTATATATATATTTTTTTTCTCAAACTAACAAAATTGTGTACATAGAATGAAGAGATTTTAGTTGTGGGCTTTTTAATGAAAAAGTTGTGTGTAGGAGTGCTCTGGGTGAGTGTGTCTTCCGAACAGTGGTATTTCAGATTGGTTTGGTCACTGGGGGTATAGAGGCTGTGGGGTGCTTTGCAGGGACTTGCTCAAGAGTTAGACTATAAGGAGAAGCTGTTTACTGTCCAAGAGACCATAAGACTTAGGAGCAGAATTAGGCCATATTCGGAATTCCAGTTCATAAGATCATAAGTGATAGGAACAGAATTAGGCCATTCGGCCCATCAAGTCTACTCCGCCATTCAATCACGGCTGATCTATCTCTCCCTCCTCCCCCCATTCTCCCACCTCGCCTTCTCCCTTAAACCTCTGACACTCGTACTAATCAGGAAGCTATCTATCTCTGACTTAATATATCCATTGACTTTGCCTCCACAGCCTTCTGTGGCAAAGAATTCCACAGATTCACCACCCTCTGAGTAAAGAAATTCCTCCTCGTCTCCTTCTTAAAAGGTGGTCCTTTAATTCTGAGCCTGTGCCCTCTAGTCCTAGACTCTCTCCCACTAGTGGAAACATCCACTCTACCCAAGCCCTCTCGACCTCGTTCTCCTGCCTTCTCCCTGTAACCTTTGATGCTGTTACTAATTAAGAACGTATCAACCTCCGTTTTAAAACTATCCAATGACTTGGTGGCTGTGGCAATGAATTCCACAGAATTCACCACCCTCAGGCTGAGGAAATTCCTCCCCGTCTCCATTCCAAAGGTACGTCCTCCTATTCTGAGGCCGTGCTCTCTGGTCCGAGGCTCTAACACTGCTGGAAGCGTCCACTGTCTAATCCACTCATTATACTTTGTGCTGGGTTCCATCAAGCCGATGGAGACCGTTGACAAACTGAGTATTTGTGGGCATGGCTGCTCAATCGGCGAGAAGGTGGCAAAGACCAGCTCCTCTGAGCTCCCAGTCTCGCCCCTTGCCGGCAGGTACCGGTTCGGGACGTAGTTGCCCCCTGTTGCCGTTGCCACGGCTCAACTTCTTCATGTCTTTGAGCGCCGGGCGATGAGGGCTGGAGAGGGAAATAGTTGCTGTGCAACTGCGGCCCCAATCCACAAGCGCGCGCTTCAGGCAAAAGGGTCAGTGATAGTGGGCGTAAGTAAAAGCACAACGGGCCAGGCTTGAAGGTCCAGCAATGTTGGGATCCAGATTTCGGTGTGAAGCTCCCCATATTTTCTATGGCTACAGGGAGAATAACAAGATGTGGTTCTTAACCGAGCTCGACAACTTATTCCAAAGCAGCATAAATATAATGGTGGCGCGGCAGTAAAGCCAGAGACCCGGGTTGGATCCAGACTAAAAGCCCTGTCCCACGGTGAGAGTTCATTCCAAGAGCTCTCCCGAGTTTAAAAAAAAAGAAAAACTCCTGGCAAGCACGGAGAATGAACGTAGCGGGTACGTCGGAGCTCGGGGACGTCTCTTAGCGCCAACGGCAGGTACTCGGGAAGACTCGCTAACGGCAGGTAAGCACGGGAAGACTCGTGAAGATTTTTCAACACGATGAAAAATGACCACGAGAGCCCCGAGTACCGACGAGTGACCATTGCCGTAAATCTCCGAGTTCGAATCAGGGCAAACTCGGGAGAGCTCTTGGAATGAACTCGTACCGTGGGACAGGGCTTTGAGGGTGCTGTCTGTACGAACTTTGTACGTTCTCCCTGTGACCAGCGTGGGTTTTCACCGAGGTCTTTGGTTCCCTCCCGCACTACAAAGACGTACAGGGGTTGCAGGTTAATTGGCTTGGTATAATTGTAAATTGTCCTCAGTGTAGGATAGTGTTAGAGTGCGGGGATCGCTGGTCGGCAGGGACTCGGTGGGCCGAAGGGCCTGTTTACTTCCACCCTGTATCTATAAAACAATTCAATGATTTTATAAGGAATCCGCACTCTCTGGTAAAGGTATAAATTGGGACAAATGATCGTCAAACATTTCCCCGATTCGATAGATTTACACGTGAAGTTCAATCAAAGGGAGCTCAGTGTCACAAAATCTGGGGAGCCCTTTGTGTGCAGTAACTTGTATTTGCCACCAGAGAGCAGTAGTGCTCCCAAGGCCCTTTGCTTGCTCAACAGGGAGTATAATGAGGCTTCAGACCAAGGGGCCAGAGAGATGAGACTCTGATATTGGTGGGTTGTGTGCCTTCTGAAGTAATGGAGCACATTATTTGTCCCTTAACTGCTGCCATAACGTACAAAACAAGGAAGTGCAGATGCTAGTTAATGCATAAAAGGACAGAGTGCTGGAGGAAGTCAGCGTCTCTGGAGAACGTGGATAGGTGACGTTTCGAGTCGTGACCCTTCTTCAGACCCTCCAGAGATGGTGCCTGACCCACCCGAGCTACTCAAGCACTTGTCCATCCCTGTCTCCACTTTCTTTGGCTTTATTTTCCTCCTCTCTTGCTCTCTCACACGCTCTCTCACTTTCACTCTCTCTCTCACTCTATCTCTCTCCTTTCTTCACACTCCTTCCTGTGCAAAGTCTGCTGCCACATATTCCCAGAGGAGTCATTGCACTGGCTAATGCCATCATTGGTTGTGTGCAGACCCATCCCGCTGTTACCCACCTTATCACAGTCAATCAGAAACCAACTAGCCTTAGCATTTCCTGATAATTTCGGTCAGAAAAACTTTAAATACCCCGCCTGCAATTTCCATAATCTATGATCCCACTATGTTGAGAGAAGCAAAGTAAGATGCACCATTTGTGTAGGAAGGATTCTGCATTGTATCACTAAACTAAACTAAGACTGGAAGACACTTTTCTGTCAGGTTTAGACCCTGGAGGACCATTGCCCTCTTTGGGTTGAGTCATTCCAGCTGTTTAAGACGGCTTGAACATTGAGGAAACTGGGGATTGGAGTTTGAATTTGCACAAAACCTTATGAACTGGGAGTTGGCTTTGTGGTGATTAGACAGGTGTCGCAAGTCACATTTGCTACAGTCTATTGTCCATGGCCAAGATCTCTGCTTGTGTCAGTGAGTTGCCTTTATTTTACAAGAGACATTTATTTGTCACATGTACCAATTGAACAGCCATACGAGTAATATGCATTTTAAGCTAGATCTTGTGTGTGAATATGGTAGCCAGACCCCTTGAGCCTGCCCCCCCCCCCCCCCCCCCCCCCCCCATTCCACACCCATTCAATTTCCTGCGCATTGCTAGCCTCGTCACCTTCCCCCAGCCAACATTGATCTGTTCTACATTTTCCTTGATCTCTCGTTTTCACACCTTACCCTTCCATATCACTCCTCTCCCTCTCCCCTGACTCTGTCGGAAGAAGGGTCTTGACCCGAAAGGTCACCCATTCCTCTCCAGAGATGCTGCCTGTCCCGCCAAGTTACTCCGCCATTTTGTGTCTACCTTCGGGGCATAAACCAGCATCTGCAGTTCCTTCCCAAGCCTCCCAATTATCTGTTCCCCATCCCTCTTCCGATTATCCTTCCCATTCAAGAATCCTTCTCCCTATGTCTCTGCAAGATGATCCAATATTGTTTCCTGGTTCCTTTATGAAGCATCGAACCTTCACAGTGATCAGTTCCTGACGTGTTACCTTTATAGACACAAAAGGCTGGCGTAACTCAGCGGGTCAGACAGCACCTCTGGAGAAAGGGTATAGGTGACGTATCGAGTCGAGACCCTTCTTCAGACTCTACCCAAGACGTCATATTTTCCTTTTCTCCGGAGATGTTGCCTGACCCGCTGAGGTACTCCAGCTCTTTGTGTCTATCGGTGGTAGACAAAAGTGCTGGAGAAACTCAGCGGGTGCAGCAGCATCTATGGAGCGAAGGAAATAGGCAACGTTTCGGGCCGAAACCCTTCTTCAGGCTGATCTTCGGTTTATACATGCATCTGAAGCTCCTTCCGACACACATTACCCTTAGTGATACTTGGCTCTGAGGACTCTTATCAGTCTTGCCTATAATTGCCCTGGCCTTGTCTTGTATTTAACATTCATCTTAACAAGATTTCTTGTCTTAACAGCACTGACCAAACAGAGTTCTTAATTCTACTTGGTTGGTGGATAAATGTGTGTATTTATGCGCGGTTTTGTTTGGTAGAATGACTGATATTGATGCCAGTGTGTATGTGTGTGATGTTTCTTACTCCCTCAATCGTTCTGTCTTGGATATAATCCAAACATAACTATTAATTTTAAGTATTGATCTTTCTCTGTCTATTGTTCTACATTGGAACAGTGACTAGGCCAAATTTGCCTGTAAATATATGTGTTTTTTTTTTTGTTTGTGAATTGATAAATAATTTAAATAAATAGTTGCCAGATTTAGTAATAAAGAGCCGAATTTGTCTCTGATTTGTGCATCAGCGTCTAAGAGAGTTATGACGGTTTGTGGCGCTTTACCGAGGTTAATTCCGGTGGTGTCTCCAAGTTTCCCCTCACGCCTTCAATAGTTCCAGGAAAGGAGGCCGCTGGTTGATATGTGAGTGTCAGGGCGGCACGGTGGCGCAGCGGTAGAGTTGCTGCCTTACAGCACCGGAGACACGGGTTCGATCCCGACTCTGGGCACTGTCTGTGAGTTTGTACATTCTCCCCGTGACCTGCGTGGGTTTCCTCCGAGATCTTTGGTTTCCTCCCGCACTCCAAAGACGTACAGGTATATACGATAATTGGCTTGGTGTATGTGTAAAGTGTCCCTAATGTGCGTGTAGGATAGTGTTAATGTGCGGGGATTGCTGGTCAGCGTGGACTCGGTGGGCCGAAGGGCCTGTTTCCGCGCTCTGTCTCTCAACTGAACTAAATCCCTAGTGTGAGCTGCTCTTCAAACCCAGTTTCGTTCTGTGGCATGGCGGAGGTTGACCAGAAGATGATTATGCCTGGCATTTCGGGCCATCTCGTACAATACTGGCCCTCCAAAAGAGCAATTCACTTTTGTGCAGTTAGATAACTTTTCAGAGCGTATCAGATTTTTTTTTTTTAATTAAAAAAACATATGTATATGTATTTTGCTTCGAAAAGCATTGGGTTTTCCATTCCTACCCCTTTCTCAGTGATAGAGTCGGGGGGAGCGACTGGAATCTCTCAGACTACCAGCATCTTTTGCACCCAGTATTAATGCCCTGTCTGACGAGAGGAGCTGGATATTGTCCTGCAGCCATTAACTCCAGTGCACTTGAAACCGCTTAATAGAAACACTTAACAATTTCATAAATGCGAGGAAACAAGGAATGGGCGTGGGAAAGCACCTCCGCCATACTCTGCGTGAACGAGAAAGGATTCTCTCTCAGGTGACGGCCTGCAATTGTAAAATTGTACATAGGAATATGTGTATATGTACCCAGGTTCGACTGATGCCTTAGTTCCCATTAATGTATTTAAATGTTTTTATTTTTATTAGCTGAGATGGGATTGCTAGGATATTGAATGTGTAAAAGTTTGTGTGTGTGCGTGTGAGCATTATTGTAAAGATGCAGAACAACAAGTGTGGCACTTGAATTAGTACAAAAAAAAAGAAAATAAATGATTTTGGTTCTCTCTAGTCTTTGAGTCTATTTAAGGGGATTAGACGACTGCCTTGTGCTCAATTCTATCTCTGCGGTATATTATTTAGCAAAGTGCGTGTTACTGTTTGACATTTTCACGGGCCTTCATCGAACCAACCATCCACTCTATGCTTCTACCAAACTTCAAGTGAGAAATAGGCATCTGTATCATGTTTTAGAATGGAAGGATGCCTTGAATAGTTTCACAGCCAATTAAATACGTTTTTGTGGTTATGTAAGGAAGGCGATCTCAACAAGTCCCACAGAATTAACCGTTTGGGTAATGGAACAGTAGGTTCGCTACTGGCCCAGAAGCCTTCGTGATTCTGCGTTTGGTTCAGTTTTAGTTTAAAGATGCAGTGTAGAAACGGGCCCTTCGGCCCACCGAGTCCATGCCGACCATTGATCAGCCGTTCCAGTTGGTTAGGCCATGAATTGGGAGCTATGTATGAAGACATATTGTCCTCCATCCTACACACCAGAGACAATTTATTGAAACCAATAAACCTGCACGCACGTCTATGGGGTGTGGGAGGAAACCGGAGCACCTGGAGAAAACCCAGGCGGTCACAGGGAGAACGTGCAAACTCCATACAAGCAGCATCCGTGGTCAGGATCGAACCCGGGTCTGTGGTGCTATATGGCAGCAACTCTGCCGCTATGACCCTGTGCTGCCCCTTTTAGATTAATACCATGGGGTTATAAACAGCATTTACCCTGTGCTGCCCCTTTTAGATTAATACCATGGGGTTATAAACGCCCGTCTTGGATGGCAAATGCGGACTATGTATTAATGTCTCACCAATGGAATTCAGACAGCTGTGGAGGCCAAGTCGATGGATAGTTTTAAGGCGGAGATTGACCGATTCTTGATTAGTACGGGTGTCGGGGGTTATGGGGTGAAGGCAGGAGAATGGGGTTGAGAGGGAAAGATTGATCAGCTGTGATTGAATGGCAGAGTAGACTTGATGGACCTAATTCCGCTCCTAGATCTTATGAACTGACGGGCATTGGCAGTGACGTTCCCCGTGCTCATGGCTTCAGGTCTGTGGTGTTTAGTCCAGACAGTGTATGCAGATCTCAGGGATGGGACGGGAGCCTAGAACCTGTCACGGTGAGTCACGTCTGTCCTTTAACCTACTCTAATGTCAGCAATGTCTCGCTCTTTTAGGGTGGCATTGAATTCCCAGCGGTAATGTGAAACTCTGAAATTGTTTTTGATCTCAAATTCAATCCTGACCCCACCCTTCATGAAAAGATCTGATCATTTACTTCTCATGGCTTCGAGTTGGCTGTCCATTTTAGTTTAGAGTTACAGCGTGGAAACATGCCCTTCGGCCCACCGGGTGCTTTCACGATGTCTACAGGATTAAGGGGAAGAGATTTTTTTGTAAGGCACAATCCTGGACAAGGAGGCATGTATAATTTGATACCAGAATGGTTTAAGGATGGTATCATAAGAATATAGCTGACTAATAGAGTCAGAGTCAAAGTGTCTTACAGCATGGAAACAGGCCTTTTGGCCCAACTAGCCCACACCGGCCAACATGTCCCATCTACACCAGTCCCACCTGCCTGATTATTGATTCCACTACTCCGGGCGTAGTGAATCTGAGCGTCTACCCAATCTATTCCTCTCCTGATTTTGTACACCTCTATGAGATCGCCCCCCACCCTCCTGCACTCCAAGGGACACATTCCTAGACTGCTCAACCTCTCCCTAAAGCTCAGGCCCTCAAGTCCTGAATGTAGACCCTTGGGATGGTTGAAGCCTTGTGGTCATTCAATTGTATTAATGTCTCACCAATGGAATTCAGACAGCTGTGGAGGCCAAGTTGGTGGGTAGTTTTAAGGCGGAGACCTGTTAAAGAAAATGGAGCAAAGTCCATCAAGTCTACCAACTTGCTCTGCCAGATGTGCTACATCTGGCAGGATGGCAGAGCAAGTTGGTAGACTTGATGGGCCAGTTCCTAGTTCCAAATGTTTCCTGGCCATGGTGAAGTGAGTCCACCCAACGTATGTCTTTGGAGATCAAGCACCAAGCGTGATGCTGAGATACTGACAGTGAGGTGGACCTCTCCATATACAAGTGGCTTCCTTCTTCAACAAGACTTACACCTTCCCTGAAGGTGTGGCAGGGACAATGAGATGTTAAAAACGTTTTTAAATGATAAATAGGAAGCGCTGCGAATGCTCGGAAAGGTCAGGCTGCATCCGTGGAAAGGAGACTAGCTTGAAGGCCCTTCATCAGAAATGGCAACAAAAGCAGTTCGTAATGCTGTGGGGAGAATGGGTTGCCTCAGATTAAATCGTTATTGATGATGGTGGTTGACACCCAACTGACTTCAGACCTGAAGTCAAACCTGTTCCCACGCCACAAGTCAGTGCCTGCTGTTCACGTCTGTCTTAATGTTCCAACAGTCTGCAAGAATGACTTGTCCTCGTTTTGCAAGTTAACCTGCAAGGAACAGGAAAGGGTGACACCCAAACGTCACCGTCAAGAGTCATATAGGAGCAGAATGAGGACATTTGGCCCGAGTTCACACCGCCATACAATCATGGCTGCCTCTCAACCCCATTCTCCTGCCTTCTCTCCTTTGATTCGTACAGGAGTCGGAGGTTATGGGGAGAAGGCAGGGGAATGGGGTTTAGGAGGGAGAGATAGATCAGCCTGGATTGAAAGGCAGAGTAGACTTGACGGGCCAAAAGGCCTAATTCTGCTCCTATCACTCATGATAACCTTTGACACCCTTGCTGATCGAGAATCAGTCATTCTGCTTTAAAAAATACCCAAATAACTTGGCCCCCAGAGCCGTCTGTGGCAATGAATTCCATAGATTCACCACCCCATGACTGAAGAAATTCATCCTCATCTCCTTTCTAAAGTTACAGACTTGGTGCCATGAAATGAACATTTGGGATCGGGCTTGATCGTCATGTAACAATTATATAAATGTAGCAATCCCCCTGATAAAGGTTGGCACAACGTTGCCCTTTTAAACCATTTTCATTTCCATCCATTTGCGTTTGGTGATTCATGTACTTAATCTCCTGGCCTCTGGATCTTTTGTTCCCTCCATACTTCTGAGATTTCCAACCATCCATTGTGTAATCCGATCTGTTTTACTGTGGTCTAAAGTGCCTGGCCTTGTACGTCATGCATGGAATTCAAGTTGTGAGTTTTTTCTGAGTCGGTGCATTCATTAAAAGGCACTTTGCATAATTCTGCACTACTTTACTTACTGCCAATTATGCCTCCTAGCATGTAGGACAGCAACAAAGGTCCTCCACTCCTGTCTGTTCTGGGCTAGCTTCTGGACACTACCCCATGTCTGTTCCATTGTTTTCATTTCCTCCTCTACAGTTCGACGCCAGGTGGTTTTGGGTCTCCCTCTTTTCCCTTTCCCTTCCGTCGTCCAGTGCAGGGCTATTCTTGGGATGCTGTCTGTGACATTCATCCTAGCATCTGTCGAAGGCCCTGGAAGTCCATCACGCCCAGTACTGTTGATTCCTTCAGTTGCTGTTTCCGTAACATATTTGTGTAACGAGACAGGGTTGTTAGCCCTGTGCTCAACCCCCAACCTGGAGGACCAGTGGGTCGCTCTTCGTCTCGCCTCTACCCTTCCACCTGTCCAGCATGGGAGACCCTAACAGGAGACGAATCTCCCGCTGGCATAGCTCTAGGGGTCACTGAGACACACAAGCTCCCCGACCACGACAAGGTTGCAATCCAACGGGGAGCGTTCTGCTATGACAGACGTTATTAACTCTCTCAACAATCTCTGTCAAGGTTGTGGAGCAAGAGCAACAAAGCGGATATCCAAAACCAGACTGCAAGCTTGGAGAAGGGTCTCGACCCCAAACGTCGCCCACTCCAAACGTCACCCAGACCCGTTGAGTTACTCCAGAACCAGAAGGTCTGCTGGAATGGAGATACAAGGAACAGCAGATACTCGAACTTTGAGCAAAACATGCTGGATGAATTCAGTGGGTCGGGCAGCATCTGTGGGGAACATGGATGGGTGATGTTCCAGGCCAGTACCATTCTTCAGACTGATTGTAATAGAGGGAGGGGGTGAAGAAACTATAATAGAGAGAGAATGGTGGGACAAAGCCTAGCAAGTGATAGGTGGATACAGGTGAAGGAGTTTGGCAGATGGGTGACAAAGGCCAGAGGTGCAAAGGAGACAAAATGGTGTCGGAAAAGGAGAGAAGAGGCGTGAAATGTAAGGCCAGAGGGAGAGATTGTAGGTGGACAAAATTGCTGGGGAAACTCAGCTGGGTGCGGCAGCATCTATGGAGCGAAGGAAATAGGCAACGTTTTGGGCTGAAACCCTTCTTCAGATTAAGAAGGAGAGATGTAGGTGGTCAGAGGCAGGGGGGGGGGGGAGAGAGGGGTAAGGATAGTGGGTGATGTGGGTAGGAATTTATTGTGGGTGGGCATAAGAAGGGGGGGGGGGAGGGGTGGTCAACCCTAACATTTGGAGAATTCAATGATCATAGTGTGGGGTGAATGTTGGATTTTATAGTAGAGGATGAAAAATACAAAAGGTTAAAACAATGTCAGCGAAACACAGTCGCATCGAGAATAGGCACAAAGTGCTGGAGAAACTCAGCGGGTCAGACAACATCGCTGGAGAGAAGGAATTGGTGCTGCGTTCCCTTGTAGCCTCCTTTATATCATTGCCCTGGTGGCCTTTTAGTATAGGCGTACGAGAATCATACATGATTTCCCCTGGTTAAATAAGCAATAGATAATAGGTGCAGGAGTAGGCCATTTGGACCTTCAAGCCAGCACCGCCATTCAATGTGATCATGGCTGATCATCCCCAATCAGTACCCCGTTCCTGCCTTCTCCCCATATCCCCTGACTCCGCTATCTTTAAGAGCCCTATCTAGCTCTCTCTTGAAAGCATCCAGAGAACCTGCCGTCACTGCCCTCTGAGGCAAAGAATTCCACAGACTCACCACTCTCTGTGAGAAAAAGTGTCTCCTCGTCTCCAAATGGCTTAATCCTTATTCTTAAACTGTGGCCCCTGGTTCTGGACTCCCCCAACATCGGGAACATGTTTCCTGCCTCTAGTGTGACCATGCCCTTAACAATCTTATATGTTTCAATGAGATACCCTCTCATCCTTCTAAACTCCAGAGTGTACAAGCCCAGCTGCTCCATTCTCTCAGCAGTAATGTGCAATGATGCGCATTGCGGTTTTTGCTCACGTAGATGATTTGAATCAATTTACTATTAAAACAAAGTACTTGTGCTATAACCAGGGTAAGCACTCAACCAAGAAAACCAAGACCTGTGCCAAAGTAGTATCTAAACTAAGATAGACACAAAAAGCCGGAGTAACTCCGCGGATCAGACCAGCTCTGGAGAAAAGGAATAGGTGACGTTTCGGGTTGAGACTCTTCTTCAGACTGTTTCCATTACAGACACCACTTCTCTCTATATCTCTCGTTTCCCTTTAACCTGACTCTCAGTCTGAAGAAGGGTCTCGACCCGGAACGTCACCTATTCCTTTTCTCCAGAGATGCTGTTTGACCCGCTGAGTTACTCCAGCTTTTTGTATCTATCCTCGGTTTAAACCAGCACCTGCAGTTCTTTGGTAGACACAAAATGTTGGAGAAACTCAGCGGGTGAGGCAGCGTCTATGGAGAGAAGGAATTGGCAACGTTTCGGGTCGAGACCTTCAGACCCAAAACGTTGCCAATTCCTTCTCTCCATAGATGCTGCCTCACCTGTTGAGTTTCTCCAGCATTTTGTGTCGACCGTCGATTTTACCAGTTCTGTCTTAAACCTGCAGTTCTTTCCAACACATCGCATCTAAACTACCTCTACACACTTATACTATAGGACAGTGGTTCTCAAATGGGGGTACGCGTACCCCTGGGGGTACGTGAAGGCACTCCAGGGGGTACGTGAGATTTTAAAATAAAGGCCTACATATATTTAAAAAGTAGCATCCATGCAAAAATCCTTGGCACAGTGCTCTGTTTTAAGTCTTTTTTTTTCAACCAAAAATGCTTTGCGCTGGTTAGGGGGTACTTGGCTGAAAAAATATTTCACATGGGGTACATCACTGAAAAAAGGGGTACTTGGCTGAAAAAATATTTCACAGGGGGTACATCACTGAAAAAAGGTTGAGAACCACTGCTATAGGACAATAACTAACTTCATATTCAGTAAGAAGCTATCCACATGTTAACAAACACACAAGCTAAATGTTTCATCAAAATGTTAATGGGATCTAATTAATTAGATTTGTTTTTAGCTATAGTGGAGTATATAATTGGCATGTGAACTTGGAACAGATCAAATAAGTTGATTCTTGGTTTTTGCAGCAAGCAGCTTTACATTTGGCCCATCGAGTCTACTCTACCATGGCTGATCTATCTCGCCCTCCTAACCCCATTCTCCTGCCTTCTCCCGTAACCTCTGACACCCATCGCATTAGCAATACATGCCATGTATTGGTAGGGTGTGCCAGCCAGCTGGCGAGCAATGGAGTGTGAAGAGACACGAGTGGAGTACAAACACTAACTCAGACCCAGTGAACCCTGGTCTATTTCTTCACTGTAAACACTGTAATGCAATGGATGAGGGGCTCAGAGGCACAGAAAGGATACATGATCACTGTAAACAGTGTCACATCTTTCGAGTTTTTCTCCACAGAGGTCAGTAGCCTGGAGGACACGGCTTGGCCACTTATACCTGTGGCTTCTCTTTGAAAACACAATCTGCCTAAACCCAAACATCCTCAGTCTTTAAAATTTGCAAAGGGAAAACTTTTAAACATCTTGAAAGATTTTGCCAATTATTTCTGGCTGGAGCTGCAGTTTTAGCAATCTGCTGCGTTTAAATAATGTTCTCATTACCTCGTCCTTTTGCTGAATGTCTTGCATTTAATTCCTTTTAGTTGCTAACTGCAGAGTCTGTGGAATTCTCTGCCTCAGAGGGCGGTGGAGGCCGGTTCTCTGGATGCTTTCAAGAGAGAGCTAGATGGGGCTCTTAAAAATAGCGGAGTCAGGGGATATGGGGAGAAGGCAGGAACTGGGTACTGATTGGGGATGATCAGCCATGGTCACATTGAATGGTGGTGCTGGCTCGAAGGACCAAATGGCCTACTCCTGCACCTATTGTATTGTATTCAAATTTATTGTCATTGTCTCAATTAGAGACAACGAAATGAATTTTCCTTACAGGCAGTATCATAAAAATAAATATATAATAAATAATAAAACATATTAAAAATAAAATTGAATTAAAAAAAGAAAAGCACAAACACAGAAAGTCCACGACACAACATAACATAGTGGCACCAAGGTGAGGAAGGCACCATAGTCCAGCCAGCCTCCCCTCCGATCTTCCCAGATGTTCATCCGTGGTCTGGGCCTTCCGAGCACCCGCAGTCGCCGCACCGGGCGGCCCGATGTTCAGGCCCTCACGCCGGGCTGGTGGAACGCCGACGCCGATCCCCGACGGTGAACATCCTCTTCCTCAGCGGCCCGGACCTCCTGATCAGCCGCCTCCCGCAGCCGGAGTCCGCAGGCCGAGCCGGGCAGAGTCGCAGGACCCCGCGTTGTTGATCAGAGCCGCCCGCGTTGGGAGCTCCGCAAACCGCAGCTCCATGATGTCGGTGCAGCAGGTCCAGCACTCCGGGCTCCAGACGGCGATCCCCGGTAAGGCATCGCCAGCCCCGCGATGTTACAGCGCTGTCCCGCCGCTGCTGGAGCTCTGGTCGATCCCGGCAGGAAAGGCCGCGCCAATCCAGTAGGTAGGCCGCTGGGGGGGGTGAGGACGCGACTCGAATAATGGTCGCGTCCTCTCCAGGAAGCGACCGAAGGACGGTATCCCCCTTACCGTGCCCTCTTCCCCCACATAAAGGCATTTAAAAAAACATAAAAAACACACTTTAACATAACTAAAAAAACAAAAAGATACCGGGCTGAAGGTGGAGGCTGCTGGCACCAGCGCCACCGGAAGTACAACACTATTGTCTATTGCCTATTGTCATAACTCTGCAACTCTTCACTGTTTTGAGCTCCTTCTTTCAATGGACAAATACGTTCATCCCACCACAGTTTAGGGCAAGGTTTAGTTTAGAGATACTGCATGGAATCAGACACTTTGGCCCACCGAGTCCACACCGACCAATGATCACCCCATACCCAAGTTCTATCCTACACACTCTGGACAATTTACGGAAGCCAATGAACCTGCGCGTCTTTGGAATTTGGGAGGAAACCAGAGCACCCGGGGGAAACTCACAAGGTCAAAGGGAATCCGTACGGACAGCACCCGTGGTCGGGATTGGACCCAGGTTACTGGCGCTGTGAGGCAGCAACTCTACCGCTGTGCCCTGTCTTTTCCTTAATAAAAATAGTCACCAATTGGCATCGGCTACTCCCCAGCACTAATGCCTGGATCGGTTCGTGTAACCATCCATGGGGCCATTTAACCCAACAGTGAATCATGGAGCTGCCTGATCTGCTGAGTTACTCCAGATTTTAGATAGACACAAAATGCTGGAGTAACTCGGCAGGACAGGCAGCATCTCTGGATAGAAGAAATGGGTGACGTTTCGGGTCGAGACCCTTCTTCAATGTCCTGCTGAGTTACTCCAGCATTTTGTGTCTTATCTTCGGTGTAAACCAGCATCTGCAGTTCCTTCCTACACATTTGGTCTACTCCAGCTTTTTGTGTCTATCTTCTCACAAAGTGCAAGGTTACTAAGGTTTTTCGTGTTGGTTTTGGGATAAACATTAGCTGGAAGAGTGACTCCTGACAGGGGGAAGGGACAAAATGCAAACTCTATTTTTTTTAAACTGTTTGGCAGCTGTTGACACATGCTGTGTTATATTAGCAGTGCACACAACACAAGCTCAGGCACATACCAGAAAAACCAGTTCGGCTGATTGGAAATAGATGCCAGAGTGTAATAAACACGGACGTGTTTGCTGGGAGATTCGTAACAACTCCCTGCTGTGCCAATGCCTGATTCATTATCAGTTCACAAAGGTCAACTGAAATACATCCAGTATTGTCTGCTATTTTGTTATGTCGTGATGTCAGCCAGAATGTTTAGTTTATAGTCACGTGTACCGCAGTACAGTGAAAGCTGTTTTGTCGCGTGCTATTCGGACGGCACGGTGGCGCAGCGGTAGAGTTGCTGCCTTACAGCGCCGGAGGCCCGGCATCGAACCTGACTACGGGTGCTGTCTGTACGGAGTTTGTACGTTCTCCCCGTGACCTGTGTGGGTTTTCTCTTCGATCTTTGGTTTCCTCCCACACTCCAAAAACGTGTACACAGATCTGTAGGTGAATTGGCTTGGTGTCAATGTAAATTGTCCCTAGTGTGTTAATGTGCAGGGATCGCTAGTTGGTGTGGACTCGGTGGGTCGAGGGGCCTGTTTCTGCGCTGTGTCTCCAAACGAAACTATACTACACCACAAAACCATTTCATTGTGATTAAGGAATATAGGGGGTGGAAGATTGCAACCTTCACGTGGTCCGCCCTGTTTCGACTAATGCAATCAACTCGAGCTGCACAAACCGAAGATCAAATAGGACAAGTTGTCCAACAACTTTAGGCTGTGCACGCCACACAAAAGAAGGAGAGAAGAAGGAATATAGGATTTATGGGAGTTGTTCTATAAATGCACGACAAACTAGATGTGTCCTGGTGTTTTTTGAAGTTTGATGGTAAAACCTTCTCTCTTCCAGGAAGTTTGAGAGTTTCAAGGCAGGGTCATGTTTATGAATTTACCCCACATGATGTCTCAATAACATGACAGCATTAACCTTAACTGATTTGTAACAATCTCCATGGGGATCACTGACCCGCACTGGAATCTCTTAAAATCTTAAATTCCTATTCTTGTGTTCACCCGGAAAGTCTTACATTTACTCTGCGACTTCTATGATCTCAAACATGCTTTGCAATAAATCACTTTTGAAGTGTTTATGCTGTTGTCATGTAGGAAACTCAGTAGCCTGCTTGCATTGTGTTCTGTAGTAATGGGCAGATCATCTTACTGATGATGGATGATGACTGTATGCTGCTCAGGTGCATATTCCGACATTCCATGGGATCTTTTACATGTAGACAATAGGTGCAGGAGTAGGCCATTCGGCCCTTCGAGCCAGCACCGCCATTCAATGTGATCATGGCTGATCATCCACAACCAGAATAGAATAGAATATGTTTATTGTCATTGCACAAAACTGAGCAACGAAATTCCATTTGCTTCTCCTCCGTTAAAAGAAATACAACACAACAACCAATACACATATGTACAGTTAATAGTAAAATAATAGATACATTTTTAAAAGAGTTTAAAAGAATTTAGCGGTATTCCTCGAAGTTACTTCTTGCTTCCCAGTGTTCACTATTGGAGTTAAGCTCTTTTACCGCACATGGGTAGAAACTATTTTTTAGTCTACCGGTGCGAGCCTGCAGAGACCTGAATCGCCTCCCCGAGGGTAGCAGTACCCCGTTCCTGCCTTCGCCCCATATCCCTTGGCTCCGCTAACTATTTGAGAGCCTTGGCTTATGCTGAGAGTCACCCCGTCAGGTTACAAAGGGTTTATTCAGTCAACAGGTGCCTGTAGAAAGGTGATGTGGCACAAGGATAAACGGAAGGAACTGCAGATGCTGGTTTTACAGAAAATGACACAAAGCCCTGGGCTAACTCAGTAGGTCAGGCAGCGTCTGAGTTAATCTGTGTCTTTTTCTCTGTTAGAAGAATAGATGGTTTGGGAGGCCAAGGCCGAGAGTGACAGGAACACAGTTAGAACATAGAATGGTACAGCACCGGATTAGCCCCTTCAGCCCACAATATCTGTGCCGAACACAAGGCCAGGATCGACAAATTTGAAATCCCTCTGCTCCCTGCTCATACATGTGCCTGTCTAAAAGTTTCTTAAATGCCACTATCATAATCTGCCTCCACCACCATCCATGGCCGCATGTTCCAGACTCTCGCTGCCAACTGTGGACAAATACTTGCCCCCCCCCCCCCAGGCCCCCACCCCACACCACATCTCCTTTAAACATTGCACCTTTCACCTTAAAGCTGTGCCCTCGAGTGTTTGATATTCAACATGAACTGAAGAAGGGTTTCGGCCCGAAACGTTGCCTATTTCCTACGCTCCATAGATGCTGCCGCACCCGCTGAGTTTCTCCAGCACTTTTGTCTACCTTTGATATTTACATCCTGGGTGAAAGGTTCTGACCATCTTGTTAATAGAGGTCATGAGACGAAACCTCCAGGAAGGTTTCTGAGCAGGTCTCTGGTGTCTGGGAACTAACCCAACCCTGCAAGAGATCAGGGAGGAAAATGGATTGAAACAGAACTGGATGTCAAACCAGCCCATCTGAGCAATCGGAACACCAGCTTCTTGACAAACCTCAATGTCTAGATCATAGAACATAGAACAGTGCAGCACAGGATCAGGCCCTTCGGCCCACAATATCTGTGCTGAGCATAATGCCAAGTCAAGCTGATCTCGCCTGCTTGCACATGATCCATATCCTATAATTCTCTGCATATCCACGTGCCTGTCTAAAGCCACTATTGTACCTGCCACCACCCCTGGCAGCGAACATGTGAAGTGGCACATAGTGTAAAACAAAGGCAAGGGGAGCAGTAGTGAATTACACTGTTAGAGAACAGCTGACATCATATAGTTCACCACCAAAACTAATTTACAGATAGCTGGGCAGCTGGTGCTGTCGTTTGAGAAAGTAAAACAGCTCCTAGAGAAAGATAAGTTTACTCATTCTCATGACAAATTTTCCAGCTTATAACACGCCACTTATTAAATGAGATCAGTGTGTGTTTGAAACGAGAGCCTGTGTTTGTGCATCGGTTTTAACATCAGAAAGGCATTATCAAACAAAATAGTTCGGGTGTCAAAGGTTATGGGGAGAAGGCAGGAGAATGGGGTTTAGAAGGAGACATACAGTGCCCTCCATAATGTTTGGGACACATTACACAGCTGTAATTTCTACATGATGAAACCAAAATGTCTAAATATGGCCTTTATTAAAATCTGACTGTGCACTTTAACCACATGTGTTTTTTTTCTATTACAAATCTCTAATTGTGGAGTACAGAGGCAAATAAATAAATGATGGGTCTTGGTCCCAAACATTATGGAGGGTACTGTTGATCAGCCATGATCAAATGGCGGAGCAGACTCGATGGGCCGAATGGCCTAATTCAGTTCCTATGTCTTATGATCTTTTGATAATATGACACTGAAGTGGACAGACTCTGCTCCTTCATAACCAACTAAGAAGCAATGTGTGCAGGCAGTGGGCTTGGATAGAATGGATGTGGAGAAGATATTTTCCACTAGTGGGAGAGTCTAGGACTAGAGGTCATAGCCTCAGAATTAAAGGACGTTCTTTTAGGAAGGAGATGAGGAGAAATTGCTTCAGTCTGAGGGTGGTGAATCTGTGGAATTAATTGCCACAGAAGGCTGTAGAGGCCAAGTGAGAGTTTAGGGGCACAGATAGATTCACGGGTGTCAGAAGTTGGGGAGAAGGCAGGATGGGGTTAGGAGGGAGAGATGGATCAGGTTTGATTGAATGGTGGAGTAGACTTGATGGGCCGAAAGGCCTAATTCTACTCCTATCGTATGACCTTCCAACTGGGACCGCTCTCTCGTTGGTCTCCCTGGTCCACTCAGTTCCTTGGGGTGAAGCAGAGATTCACTGGCTCCTCTTCCAACCTGCTCGTACGCCATCTGATACTCACAATGTAACCTCCAGGATGCAAATGTCTACTCCTGATTCTATTTTTCCCCAGTGAAGTTAATGAATTAGGGTAATTTCCTTCTTGGGCGGCAAAGTGGAAACCCATGGATTTCTTCCCAGTTGTTATCAGGCAACTGAACCTTTCTACCAACAACTAATGAGTGGTCCTGAGCTACTATCTATCCCATTGGAGACCCTCGGACTGTCTTTAATCGGACTTTACTGGACTTTATCTTGCACTAAACGTTATTCCCTTTATCATGTATCCGTCCACTATGGACGGCTTGACTTTAGTTTAGTTTACAGCTACAAAGCAGAAACAGACACATCGGCCCACCATGTCCACGCTGACCAGCGATCCCCACACATTAACACTATCCTACACACACCATGGACGATTTACAATTATACTGCAGCCAATTCGCTTACAAACCTGCACGTCTTTGGAGTATGGGAGGAAACAGGAGATCCCGAAGAAAACCCACGGGGAGAACGTACAAACCCCTTACAGACAAGCACCCATAGTCAGGATCGAACCGGGGCCTCTGGCGCTGTGAGGCAGCAACTATACCGCTGCACCACCGTGCCCTTTTGCAGAAATTGATATTTATTGCCACTCAATCAATGAACCCAAGTTCATTGTAGATTTGAATGTACGTTGAAGATTCAGGGGCTAGTGCTGATGAATCATCCACACCAATGTCCTTCCCGGAACCAGAATTCTCTGCGGGAAACTTCCAGTATTGGGAATGTTTCCCCACTCTTCCATGTGGAATGATCAGAAGAAATGCAGCTGGTTTGCTGAAATGCCGGAGTCTGTTGTCTCACCGCACAGCTGTTTGCATGTAACACATTACATTGGGCGGTTCCTGATGTTATTACAGTCACGTCACCCCACCGGGAGGCCAGCCTTCATGTGTGAGCCCACTCGATAAGTGCCAGCAAGTTATTGAACATAGATGGAAGATGGCTTGGCGGGAACTCCTGTGAGGAGGAGGGTCAGGGAGAATTCACAGACGAGTCAGCTTTTCTCCTCAAGAGGTTTCCTCACACACCAAGAGGAAAGAGCGAGTGGTTTGCATCAGACACGTATTCACAAGGAACTGTTGAATCTGGAATCTGGAACTTTATCTGGAACTTTATGGAGTAACTCAGCTGGTCAGGCAGCACCTCTAGAGGAAAGAATGAATAAAATATACTTTATTATCACATGTGACATGTCACAGTGAGATTAGGTCTTAAGGTCATGTGATAGGAGCAGCATTAGGCCGTTCGGCCCATCAGGTCTACTCTGCCATTCAATCATGACTGATCTATCTCTCCCTCCGAACCCCATTCTCCTGCCTTCTCCCGATGAGCCCCAACACCCGTACTAATCAAGAATCTATCTATCGCTGCCTTAAAAATATCAATTGAAGGCCTCCACAGCCTTCTGATGCAAATAATTTCACAGATTCACCACCCTCTGACGAAAGAAATTCCTCCTCTTCCACTTCCTAAAGGAACGTCCTTTAATTCTGAGGCTATGACCTCTGGTCCTAGACTCTCCCTCTGGTGGAAACATCCTCTCCACATCCACTCTATCCAAGCCTTTCACTATTCGGTAAGTTTCAATGAGGTGCCCCCTCATCCTTCTAAACTCCAGCGAGTACAGGCCCAGTGCCGTCAAATGCTCGTCATATGTTAACCCACTCATTCCTGGGATCATTCTTGCAAACCTGCTCTGGACCTTCTCCTGAGCCAGCACATCCTTCCTCACATTATGGTGCCCAAAATTGCTCACAATATTCCAAATGCGGTCTGACCAGCGCCTTATAGAGCCAGTTTTTGTATGCTAGCATTGCGTTTGCGATCCTTACTACCAATTCGACTTGCAAGTAAACTTTTGGGAATCCTGCACCAGCGCTCCCAAGTCCCATCTTTGTTTTGCACATACACAAGTATGCAAAGAGTGGCCACATAAAGGGCACCGACCATGGGCTGATATGGCTAGGCGAATATTTTGGTTTAGTTTTTGTTTTATTAATATTATTGCTGTCACGTGTACCGAGGTCCAGTGAAAAGCTTTGTTTTGCCCGCTGTCCAAATGGATCAACTATCCCACATATAGAACAGGGAAACGTACCCCTTCTTCTACTCTTAATTTTCTTTCGTGCAAAGTTGCAGGATATTTTGAGAGGGCGGACGAGGCCTTAATTTAACGCCACACATAAAAGATGGCAAACAAAGGTTACTCCAGAACTACACGGGGTGTGTCACCAGCAGGTTAAAGCAGTGGAGTGAAATTCACATCCTACTGACTCAGCTAACAAGAGAGCTACTTACGGAGACACAGCACCTCCTCAAACTCAGGCATAATACAGTGAGTGGATTATGATCTATGTGTAATGCCTCAGCCAAGGTGGAGCATTGTTCTGGATTCTGCATCAGGGTATCAGGGTTGATGTTAGCATGAAACAATTGTACCCATGGATGAGATCAGTTGATTCATCACAGTACCCACTATGGCTCAAACTAAACTCGTGTGGAGATACAGTGTGGAAACTGGCACTTCGGCCTACCGAGTCCCCCGTACACTAGCACTACCCTGCACACTGGGGCCAAATTACAACTTTAACTGAAGCCAATTAGCCTACAAACCCCTAGGAAAATGCAGCACCCAGAGAAAACCCACGTGGCCATGGGGAGACTGTAAAAAGTCTGTACAGACAGCACCTGTACTCAGGATCGAACCCGGGTCTCTAGTGCTGTAAGGCAGTAACTCTACCGCTGTGCTGCCCCACTGCACAGGTATATAAAATTAAGAGAGGCATAGAGACAGAACCTCTCTCTCCACCTCCCCCAATCTCTTAAGGATGAAAAATAAATCAAATACCACAGGGTATAACTTTAAGATGAGGGGCAAAGTTTAAATGGATAGTGCAGGACACGTTTTTTTTAACACCCAAAAATGTGGCGAGTGTCTGGAACGTGCTGCCAGGGGTAGTGCTTGAGGCAGATATGAAAGTGACATTTAGGGGATGCTGTCAGGCAGCAACCGTGCCACTGTACCTACTTCCCTCTCCCCTGACTATCAGTCTGAAGAAGGGTCTCGACCCAAAACGTCGCCCATTCCTTCTCTCCAGAGGTGCTGCCTGTCCCGTTGAGTTACTCTTGCATTTTGTATCTCTTAACCAAATCAGATCCTATGGCTACTTGTTTCACAGTTTATGCATTTAATTTCTTATAACTATGACCGCACCCAAGAAGGAAAAATACTTCCATTGTGTCTGTGAAAAGGAGCAAGGATTGCTGGAACTGAAATCAGTGGGCAAAACTGATTTAAACCGAAGATAGGCACAAAATGCTGGCATAGCTCGACGGGACAGGCAGCATCTCTGGAGAGAAGGAGTGGGTGATGTTTTAGGTTGAGACCCTTCTTCAGATTAGAGTCAGGGGAAAGGGAAACGAGAGCTATAGACGGTGATGTAGCGAGATATAGAACAAATGAATGAAAAATATGCAAAAGGGAAACGATGATCAAGAAAAGGTGAGCCCATAATGGTCCATGTATATAGATACAGTGGCTGTACTCTGCAAAATGAGAGGAATAGATTGGGTAGATGCACAGAATCTCTAGCCCAGAGCAATGATCCTATAGCGGAGCAAGATAGACCACTAGATCAAGATAGACCACTCTTGCTAAATGCAATGGGCTGACGTGTAGTACGCAACGGAGCGGAACGTGGGCCTTTTTTTCATCCATTTCAGTAACCCGACCCGACCCGACCCGACCCGACCCGACTCGCAGTGTAATCAACGTTGCGGGGGAACAGTTTATGTTAATGAATTATAATTCTGAAAATGAGGAGAAGATTTTTATCAAAGAACTTTTATTTTTACGAGGATGTTTCCGTAACTGGCTTCTGTCTCCGCACTAGTATCTTTGCTCCGCTACGGGATCTTTGGTGCGGAGACGGAAGCCGGTTACGGAAATGGGGCCGAAAATTACCCATGTATCTGCCCATGACCGTACTATGTCTTTTTAGTCGAGTGGACCATCTTGCTTGCTATAGGATCTTTGGCCCAGAGTAAGACCAGAGCACACGGGTTCAGGGTGAAGGGGAAAAGACTTAATATAAATCTGAGGGGTAGCTTTTTCACACAAGGGGTGGTGGGTGTATGGAACAAGCTGCCAGATGAGGTAGTTGAAGCTGGGACTATCCCAACATTTAAGAAACAGTTAGACAGGTACATGGATAGGACAGGTTTGGAGGAATATGGACCTGAGCGCGGACAGGTAGGACTAGTGTAGCCCGTGGGACATGTTAGCCAGTCAGATTCAGATTCAGATTCAATTTTAATTGTCATTGTCAGTGTACAATACAGAGACAACGAAATGCATTTAGCATCTCCCTGGAAGAGCGACATAGCAAATGATTTGAATAAATAATAATAAGTGTCCGGGGGGGGGGGGGGGGGGGGGGTGATTGGCAGTCACCGAGGTACGTTGTTGAGTAGAGTGACAGCCGCCGGGAAGAAGCTGTTCCTGGACCTGCTGGTTCGGCAACGGAGAGACCTGTAGCGCCTCCCGGATGGTAGGAGGGTAAACAGTCCATGGTTGGGGTGAGAGCAGTCCTTGGCGATGCTGAGCGCCCTCCGCAGACAACGCTTGCTTTGGACAGACTCAATGGAGGGGAGCGAGGAACCGGTGATGCGTTGGGCAATTTTCACCACCCTCTGCAATGCCTTCCGGTCGGAGACAGAGCAGTTGCCATACCATACTGTGATGCAGTTGGTAAGGATGCTCTCGATGGTGCAGCGGTAGAAGTTCACCAGGATCTGAGGAGACAGATGGACCTTCTTCAGTCTCCTCACGAAGAAGAGACGCTGGTGAGCCTTCTTGATCAGAGTTGAGGTATTGTGGGTCCAAGAGATGTCATCGGAGATGTTGACTCCCAGGAACCTGAAGCTAAAAACACGTTCCACCTCCGTCCCGTTAATGTGGATGGGGGTGTGCGTGCCGCCCCTGGACTTCCTGAAGTCTACAATGAGCTCCTTGGTCTTCTTGGAGTTAAGGGCCAGGTTGTTGTCAGCGCACCATGCTGCTAAGTGCTGGACCTCCTCCCTGTAGGCCGACTCATCGTTGTTGCTGATGAGGCCAATCACCGTTGTATCATCTGCATACTTGATGATGGTGTTAGTACCATGTACAGGTGTGCAGTCATAGGTGAAGAGGGAGTAGAGGAGGGGGCTCAGCACACAGCCCTGTGGAACGCCGGTGTTCAGGGTGAGGGTTGAAGAGGTGTGCTTGTCTAACCTGACAGACTGGGGTCTGTTGGTTAGAAAGTCCAGTATCCAGTTGCAGAGGGAGCGGGCGATGTCCAGGTTACCGAGTTTGGTGATCAGTTTTGATGGTATAATGGTGTTGAATGCTGAGCTGTAATCGATGAACAGCATTCTTACGTAAGTGTCTCTGTTGTCGAGGTGGGAGAGGGCGGAGTGAAGTGCCGTTGAGATGGCATCCTCCGTACTCCTGTTCTTGTGGTGGACAAACTAATAGGGATCAAGTGTGGGGGGTAGGCAGCTTTTGAGGTGTGCCAGGACCAGCCTCTCGAAGCACTTGGTGATGATGGGGGTAAGTGCAACTGGGCGGAAGCCGTTGAGGCTTGCCGCAGTGGAGTGTTTTGGCACTGGCACGATGGAGGTGGTTTTAAGGCACGTGGGGACAACTGCTTGGGCAAGTGACAGGTTGAAGATGTCAGTCCAGACGTCTGTCAGCTGCGCAGCACAGGCCCTGAGCACGCGCCCGGGGATGCCGTCAGGGCCAGCAGCCTTACGTGCATTAGTCCTACTCAGTGCCACGTATACGTCGTCGGGGGTGAGTGTGAGGGGTTGGTGATCGGCAGGTAGCACAGCCTTGATGGCTGTCTCTAGATTGTCCCTGTCGAAGCGGCCATAGAAGTGGTTAAACTCCTCAAGGAAGGAGGCGTCGCTGGATGTGGGGGTGGTGTTGGAGGGTCTGTAGTCCGTGATGGCCTGGATGCCTTGCCACATGCGTCGGGGGTCGGAGTTGTTGTTGAAGTGCTCCTCAATCCTGAGCTTATGGCAGTGCTTGGCCTTCTTGATGCCCCTCTTCATGTTAGCCCTGGATGAACTGTAGGCTCGAGCATCGCCTGACCTGAAAGCGGTGTCCCGTGCTTTCAGCAGTAGCCTGACCTCGCTGTTCATCCATGGCTTCTGATTCGGGAATATGGTCACCTGTTTGAGGGAGATGACACTATTGATGGTGGAGTTTATAAAGTCCAGAACAGAGGATGTGTAGGAATCAATGTCCGTGTGGGAGTCAAGGGTGGCCTGGGCTGCAAACGCCTTCCAGTCAGTGTTTCCAAAACACTGCTGAAATGTGAAGTCCGCTTCCTCTGACCAGACTTTAACTGTCCTCACAGTTGGTTTAACCCGTCTGATGAGTGGGGAGTACTTAGGGAGCAGGAACAATGAGACGTGATCAGACTGACCAAGGTGGGGGAGGGGGATGGCTTTGTAAGCTTCAGCCATGTTGGTGTAGACTTTGTCCAATGTCTTGTCTACTCTAGTGGGGAAGGAGACATGTTGGTGGAATTTGGGGAGTACAGTCTTCAGGTTAGAGTGATTGAAGTCACCCGCAACAATGAAGGCTGCCTCGGGGTTGTGCGTCTGTTGATTGCTAATGGCAGTATGCAGCTCTTTCATTGCAAGCTTGGCATTAGCATCAGGAGGGATATAGGCTGCAGTCACAACAGTGGAGGTGAACTCTCTGGGCAGATAGAACGGTCTGCATCTAACCAAGAGGAACTCAAGGTTAGCTGAGCAGTGACTCTCGATGATGGTGGAGTCCGTGCACCATGCTTTATTTACATAAATGCACAGACCCCACCTCTGGTCAGTGTGGGCACGTTGGGCCGAAGGGCCACGCTGAATCACTCTATGACTATGACTCGTACTGACGATAAAGGAAGCAGGCCATTGTTAGCTGTTTGCTATGTGAGAAGGCAAATCTTCCAGCACCTTTACGAGTCTCAGTCTGAGGACGGGAAGCAATAAGCACAAGAATATTCATGGAGGCCACTTTTCGTGCAACTGTGTATATTTTCTCCGTCTTTGCGGTTTATTTACGTAGTGGCAACACACCATCTGTGCGAGTGACAGCTGGAATATGTTGCAGTCTAGTTGCCAGGAACCTCTGGGGGGAGAGGCGGGAGTGGAGGGAGGGATAGCGCTGGGAGTGCGGGGGGACCTTTTGATCCACGCTGGGTGGGTGAGCCTGATGTTAATCGCTGCGCCTCTCGCTCAGAGATATAACAAATATGCGGAGCGTTATTCTGAGTTCAAGACCACACATACTGCGTTGGACAGGCGTTGGATTACACAGGGAATTAACTATTTCATTATTGATCTGCACTTCCAAGTCGTGTCTCGGCGCAGTCCAGAATGAAGGATAAAAGGATAGAAATTGCATTTATAGCACCTTATACAAACACAGGGCATCGCAATTTGCATTTCTCCCACTGTTTGTTTTTCTCATGCCAGCTCTCGTGTAATGTCGGAGACGCAGCTGCCAATTTGTAAACAACCGGCTTCCACAAGTAAACGCACAGAGGTGTGGTACCCGAGGCTGAAAGGGATGAAGAGTTCTCCTGTTAGAATGAAATGAATGGAAGTTTGATGAGAATTATTCCCACCGCACATATATACGGGGGAGGGAGGGGGCACCGTGTTAGAGCTGCTGCCTCACAGCGCCAGAGACTCTGGTTCGATCCTGACTACCGGTGCTGTCTGTACGGAGTCTGTACATTGTTCCCTGTGACTGCGTGGATTTCCTCCCACATTGCAAAGACGTGCGGTTTTGTAGGTACATTGGGCCTCTGTAAATTGCCCCCCAGTGTGCAGGATACAACTAGTGTATGGGTGAAATCAGTTTACTCAACGCGAGCTGGTTGGGCGAATCTCTGGAGAAAGGGAATTGGCGACGTTTCGGGTAGAGACACTTCTTCAGACCCGAAACGTCGCCCACTCCTTTTCTCCGGAGATGCTGAGTTAATCCAGTATTTCTATTTTAAACCAGCATCTGCAGTTATTTCCTACTAGTTGGTTGAAAATGGGAATATATAACCTAAACCAATACTGCATAGATTTCTGTAATATTGAGATTTCCTCCTCAACCAAATTGGTTGTTCTTGTCGACCCCTTTGTGTTACTCCAGCACTTTTGTGTTTTGCTCAAGATTCCAGCACCTGCAGTTCAATCTCTGACCCGAAACGTCTCTTGGTTTCTCTGTCTGCAGAATTGGCATCGTAGGTCGGCACAGACACGATGGGCCGAAGTGCCTGTCCCTGTGATGTTCCATGTTCCCAGTTGCTGGTCGACTGGCTGAAATCTTACAGCCTTTTGTGTTTCAGTTTCAGATTCCAGCGCCTGCAATTTCATTTGTTTTCTAACAGAGCAGCCCCGAAACGTAGTGTTTCAGAAGGAACTGCAGATGCTGGAAAAATCGAAGGTAGACAAAAATGCTGGAGAAACTCAGCGGGTGAGGCAGCATCTATGGAGCGAAGGAAATAGGCAACTGCCTAAATCAGCAACTGCCTATTTCCTTCGTTCCAAAGATGCTGCCTCACCCGCTGAGTTTCTCCAGCATTTTTGTCTAGCCCTGAAGCGTATCTTTGTTAATAAAGCATAGCAATTAAATGACAAACTGCATTTTAAGGGAACAGAGATTCGGGCCCCACTCAGAACTCTCCCGTCAAACAAGATCCTGATAAATGATGTGTTTAAGAAGGAACTGCAGATGCTGGAAAATCGAAGGTACACAAAAAAGCTGGAGAAACTCAGCGGGTGCAGCAGCATTTCCTTCGCTCCATAGATGCTGCTGCACCCGCTGAGTTTCTCCAGCTTTTTTGTGTAACCTGATAAATGATCACGGGGACACAATTGTTCATCAACTTGGTTGGTCTGACACGTCGCTCCCTTGAATGAAATCCCCTGGTGGCCGAATGTGTAAACGCCAAGAGTCTTGCAACGTTTGGGAAAGTCTATATACGCGTCTTTACTTTGCAGATCCGCTGTGCTGAATCAGCAAGTTCTCCCCCCCCCACAAGTCGATTCTCTCTCACGCCATCCCTCCCCCACCCAAGTCGCTGAGTAACTTCAGCCCAAGGGGAAAGGTTGTTAAGTCGGGGCTGTGTGTGCCAGACATCATCTGCTACTGACTAATATCCAATAACTGCTACACACAGAATCACACATAAGTGCAATTTTCTCCCATGGTATGTTAATCCTAAATCAGCAATCAACTCGAGAACGTGGATAGGACAGGTTTAGAGGAATTCAGCGGGTCAGGTAACATCTCATAGAGTCATAGAGTCAAACAGTGTGGAAACAGGCCCTTCGGCCCAACTTGCCCATACCGGCCAACATGTCCCAACCACACTAGTCCCACTTGCTTGCGTTTATCCCATATGCCTCTAAACCCGAAGAGAGATACAAAATACTGGAGTAACTCAGCGTGACAGGCTATCCTGGTTGTCTAAAGCTGCCCTAGTTTAGTTTAGTTAGTTCGATGCTTATGGGCTAAACGCAAGCAAGTGGGACTAGTGTAGTTGGGACATGCTGGCCGGTGGGTGTATGGAACGAGCTGCCAGATGAGGTAGTTGAGGCAGGGACTATAGCAAGGTTTAAGAAACAATTAGACAACTACATGGATAGGACAGGTTTAGACAATAGACAATAGGTAGACAATAGACAATAGGTGCAGGAGTAGGCCATTCGGTCCTTCGAGCCAGCACCACCATTCAATGTGATCATGGCTGATCATCCCCAATCAGTACCCCGTTCCTGCCTTCGCCCCATATCCCCTGACTCCGCTATCTTTAAAAACCCTATCTAGCTCTCTCTTGAAAGTATCCAGAGAACCGACCTCCACCGCCCTCTGAAGCAGAGAATTCCACAACTGTGAGAAAAAGTGTTTCTTCGTCTCCGTTCTAAATGGCTTACCCCTTATTCTTAAACTGGCCCCTGGTTCTGGACTCCCCCAACATCGGAAACATGTTTCCTGCCTCTAGCGTGCCCAAACCCTTAATAATCTTGTTTAAAACCTTCCAAACTCCAGTTTCCTAGTTACCTAAATCCTGTCTCTACTGGTGTCCTATATCCCCTTTAGTAGTGCCCTTCCCTAAATCCCATTCACTACCCTTCACTAAATCCCCATTTACTAGTGCCCTTCACTAAATCCCCATTTACTAGTGCCCTTCACTAAATCCCCTTTAGCAGTGCCCTTCCCTAAATCCCCTTTAGTAGTGCCCTTCCCTAAATCCCCTTCACTAGTGCCCATAAACTGTGGAAATAAGAATGAAGTCAATCACCAGGAAATTCTAGGGTCTGGAAGCAATGTAGGGACTGTTCTTTGAAGCAATGAAGATGACTGTTTGGGATAGGATAGTGGAAGTTATCCACATGGACTTTAGTCCTTGTCCACATGTAAGGCATTTGACAAGGCCGCTCATGTTAGGCTGATCCAGAAGATGAAGGTAGATGGTATCCACAGTGATTTGGAACAGGTTTATCTGGGTGATAGTCGCTGGGTGTCAGTAACCAGTGGAGTTCCACAGTGCTGGGACTTCTGCTGTTTGTAACATAGATGAAAATGTAGATGAGTTGGTTAGTTCATTTGCAGGATTTTGGGAAGGTCTACAATAAACAGAGGGTTCAGTGAAGAGCCTCAGTAAACAGAGATATTTGGGTAAATATATGGGTTGTTCTCTACGTTTGCAGACAACATCAGGGTTGTTGTGGGTAGACACAGAATGCTGGAGTAACCAGGGCATCGGAGATGTCCTCATTCTTTAGGAGACGGGGGTTCCCCTCTTCCATTATACATGAGGTTCTCACTAGGGTCTCCTTGATATCCTGCAGCTCCACCTTCCACCAGCCGCCACTTATACCATATAACCCTCCAACATTTTCCCCACCTCCAACGGGATCCCACTACTGGCCACATCTTCCCATCTCCACCCCTTTCTGCTTTCCGCAGATCGTTCTCTCCGAAACTACCTAGTCCCTTCCCACCCAAACCCCCCTCTCCCCAAGTACTTTCCCCTTCAACCACAGGAGATGCAACACCTGCCCCTTTACCTCCCCCCTCGACTCCATCCTAGGACCAAAACAGTCTTTCCAGGTGAGGCAGAGGTTCACTTGCACCTCCTCCAACCTCATCAACTGTATCCGCTGTTCCAGGTGTCAACTTCTCTACATCGGAGAGACCAAGCGCAGGCTCGGCGATCGTTTTACTGAACACCTCCGTTCAGTCCGTCTTAACCCACCTGATCTCCCGGTTGCTCTGCACTTTAACTCCCCCTCCCATTCCCAATCTGACCTTACTGTCCTGGGCCTCCTCCACTGTCAGAGTGAGGCCCAGTCCAAATTGGAGGAACAGCATCTCATATTTCACTTGGGTAGTTTACACCCCAGCAGTATGAACATTGACTTCTCTAACTTCAGATAGCCTTTGCTTTCTCTCTCCATCCCCTCCCCCTTCCCAGTTCACCCACTAGTCTTACTGTCTCCGACTACATTCTTTGTACCCCCGTTCCTGCCTTCTCCCCATATCCCTTGACTTCGCTATCTTTAAGAGCTCTGTCTAACTTTCTCTTGACACACAACTCTCTCTTGGGATATGGGCCAAACGCAGGCAGGTGGGACTATAGTAGCTGGGATATGTTGGTCGGGTGGGCAAGTTGGGCCTGTTTCCTTGCTGTATGACTATGAGATGCTGCCTGACTTGCAGCACTTTGTGTTTTGACCAAAATGCATCTCTTCGGGACATGAAGACAGAGAAAGCAAAATACAGTATGTAAATACTATTTTAAAAAAAAATGAAGACAAACAAACTGCAGGTGTTTGAAAAAGTGAAATGAAAAAAAAAAAAAATTTGATTCCCTGAGATGAGGATTTGGGGCTTGAAATGTTAAATGTGTTTCTCTTTCCACAGAATGACAGATGTCTGACCTGCTGAGCGGTTTATTTAGGTGGGCCTGACAAAGGGTCTCGACCCGAAACGCCACCCATTCCTTCTCTCCAGGGATGCTGCCTGTCCCGCTGAGTTACTCCAGCATTTTGTGTCTATCTTTGGTGTGGTTTGTTTTGTAGTTATAACATGTTCTGTAGTTATAAATATGGACACCGGTTGTTAATATGTTAAAGCTGATGATGTATTAAAATGCAAAACACGTACGTATCTATCTATGATTGAGGGGCACACACACATACATATTCACATACATACACATATATGTATACACACATACATATACACATACATATGTATACATACATATACACACACAAACACACACACACATATATGTATACACGCACACATTCATACACACACACTTACATACACACTCACATACATATACATATACGTGATATCTGAAGGGTCTCGACCCTAAATGTCTACACATACATACTATACATACATTGACACATATACATACATGTACACACACACATACCCACATACATACATAGACACATATACATACATGTACACACAGTTAAACAGAAGGGTGAGGCCATGTGTTGCACAGAGAGGGTGTGATTTCGGCTCCCTCCCCTTCCTGCGCTGCCCAATGTTGCTTTAAATTGTATCCGACTCTAATCCACGTGACTCTGGCGAGGATTTTGATACGGAGTAACCCTGGCGCTTGGCTCGTTCAGAGTCGTGTATCAGAGTCTGGTGGAGACAGCAGGACCATTATACATTGGTTTCATTTATTATTTTCTTTAAAAAAAAAATATATATATAACACAAAATTAAAAAAAAAAACCCCCAACAGGAGCGAGGATGCCGGAACAGATCAGCGTCTCCGAGTTTGTCAGCGAGACTTTGGAAGACATCAACTCGCCGATTACCTCCAACTTTACATCGAAAATGACGAACTGCAGGAACACGGTGACTGCTCTGGAAGAGGTGCGCAACGCTAAAGTGCCGGGGGGGGGGGGGGGGGGGGGGGGGGTTTAAGAGGCAGCAACGCGGCTCTTTTGTACAACAGGATATTATTCATGTAGCTATTATTCAACATAGTCCCAGTTCTGCTCGCACTGGCGGCTTCTTGCCGTGGCTGGGATTTGTTTTTTGAGATTAGTCCTGAAACACTTTAGTTTATCTGGACATTCCCTTTCCTCTACCCTGTTTACGGGCCAAGGCAACGGGGGAACAAAGTCGCGTTTTATGCACTGACTGCTGTTTTTTTTCAAAAAGAAAGTGGAAGCGTTTTCTCGAGCAGGTGCCCCCCGTCTCGGGGAACTTTGTGCAGCTGCGGGTCGGGAATAATAGCAGTCACCAGTCAGGGTGGAGTGGAATGCCTTCAGTTCTCAATTCCCCCTTTCTGCCCCAGACGCTAATGCCTCCCTGACCTCGCCTCCCTGATAAACAAGAGGGTGGGCTCAGCAGGGCAAGGACTCGAGTGGATCTGAGTGAGCTACAGGGAGAGGTTGAACAGGCTGGGACTCTATTCCTTGGAGCGCAGGAGGACGAGGGGGGTTGGTGATCTTATTGAGGTGTATAAGATCATGAGAGGAATAGATCGGGCAGACACAGTCTCTTCCTCATAGCAGGGGGAATCGAAAACCAGAGAACACAGGTTTAAGGTGTGAGAGGAGAGGGGGAGGAGGGAGGGAGGGGGGAGATTGATAGGAATCTGCTGGGAAGACTTGTGCACAAAGGGTGGTGGTTGATTGGAACGAGTTGCTGGAGGAGGTGTTGAGGCAGGGACTATCGCAACGTTTAATAGAACATGGATAGGACAGGATTGGATGGATATGGGCCAAACGTAGGTAGGTGGGACTAGATTAGATATTTGTACTTTCTCCTGTGACAAGTCACAGTGTGATGCTTTGTTTAGCAAACCTAGGCATACAAAATCGTCATGTAAAGGGCTCTGACAAAGTTACAGAGTACCTTTGGGCATCCGACCTCGGGATTCGGACCTCCGGCATCGGCTCTCCGACGAGCGTAGATGGGGCATGTTGGTCGGTGTTGGGCCGAAGGGCCTGTTTTCACAATATGACTCCATGATATAATTATCATTTCCCCCCCTATTTTTAGCTTCTGTGTGTGTGTGTGTGCGCGCCTATTGATTATGATCTGGTCTACTGATACCACAATCAATGGCGATTCCAGTTTCAGTTTTGGAATCAAACCCAGGCAGGTCACCAGTTGAGCCAACACACATGATTGCCCTATGGTTGTGGTTATGAGTCACCAATCTAGAGATCATGAGTTCGAGTCCCAACATTTGCGAGCAGTGGAACCTAATGCCCCACATTTGATAACCAACTGACTATCAGGAGATCAGTTCATAAGGGAGAGGAGCAGAATTAGACCATTCAGCCCATCAAGTCTGCTCCGCCATTCAATCATGGCTGATCTATCTCTCCCTCCTAACCCCTTTCTCCTGCCTTATCCCCATTAACAACCGACACCCGCACTAATCAAGAATCTATCTATCTCTGCCTTAAAAATATCCATTGAGTTGGCTTCCATAGCCTTCTGTGGCAATGGAAACTCAAATCTTCTACTAAAGTGATAAAGCAAAGTTTTTAAAAAATGTAATCAAATGTTAACAAACTAAGCTACGAGGATGGGTGGGCAAAGGTTTGATCCAAGAGGTACATTTTGGGTGGAATCGTGGTATTTTGCTTGCGGTGGTGTGTGGAGATTTATGTTCAAGGCGCCAAGTCTAAATGAATCGAATAAACCGAGGATCTGTCCCAGCTAGTTGAGCTGCTATTTCACAAATCTGATCACCCAGCCTCAATACTGAACGACAGTCCAGGTTAGTTTATTGTCACGTGTACCAAGGTACAGTGAAAAGCTTTTGTTGCGTGCTAACCAGTCAGTGGAAAGGCTATACACGATTACAATCGTGACGTTCACAATGTGCGTGTAAAGGGAAAAGTCCGATCAAAGATAGTCCGACGGTCTGTAATGAGGTGGATAGTAGCTCAGGACCAAAGATCTTATAGCTATAAGATCTTTGCTCAGGACTGCTCAACCGTTGTTGGTAGGATGGTTCAGTTGCCTGATAACAGCTGGGAAGAAACTGTCCCGGAATCTAGAGGTGTGCGTTTTTGCACTTCTATACCTTTTGCCCGATGGGAGTGGGAGAAGAGGGAGTGGCCACGGTGCGACTCGTCCCTTGATTATGCTGCTCAAAGATCTTTGATGCTGCTGGCCTTGCCGAGGCAGCGTGAGGCACGAATGGAGTCGATGGAAGGGAGGCTGGTTTGTCTGATGGTCTGGGCTGCGTCCACAATTCGCTGCGATTTCTTGCGGTCTTGAATGGAGCTGTTCCCAAAACCAAGCTGTGATGGCTCCCGATAAAATGCTTCCTGTGGTGGCGCATCCATGCAGTGCTGACTGTGTGAAGTCTGCATGTTATCGATGTAAATGCATGGGCTGCTTCCAGGTGCTGCAGTTCCTTCCCACTTCATAAAGATGTGCAGCTTGGAGGATAATTGATGGCAGTAAATTGCCTCAACTGTGCAGGGAAATTGTAGAATCACGGGAGAGATGATGACAAGTGTGGGGAGAATAAAAGCAGGATTTGTGTAAACGTGTACTTGGTGGCTGAATGACCCGTTTCCATGACGTATGACGTGTCTCCTTAAGCAGAACAAGGCCAGTATTGATTGCCCATTGAAACTCACGGTAGGAAATATTGAATGGTTGCAGTACTTGTGAGTTTACTCACCAGTGGTTTGGGCAGGTTGTTCCAGATTTTTGCCCAAGTGAAAGGAAGCAAGTTCCTAGTCAGGATGATTTAGTTTAGTTCATTGTCACGTGTACCAAAGTACCAAAAGCTTTTGTTGCGTGCTAACCAGTCAAGTGGAAAGGCAATAGATCACAATCGAGCCATCCACAATATACAGATACATGATAATAACATATAGTGCAATATGAAGTCTGATTAAAGATAGAGGGTTTAGATAATTAGATAGAAAGATAGAAGATTTAGATAGAATTAGATAGAAACCCTGATTAAAGTTAGTGGGTTTCTAATGAGGAATATAATAGCCCAGGACAGCTCTCCAGTTGTTGGTTGGATGGTTCAGTTGCCTGATGAGAGCTGGGAAGAAAGCCACCCCGAATCTGGAGGTGTGTGTTTTCTCTAACTCTTGCCAGAGGGGAGAGGAGGGAGTGGCTGGGATGAGACTCATCCTTGATTATGCTGGTGGCCTTGCCCAGGCGGTGTGAGGTGTAAATGGAGTCAATGGAAGGGAGGTTGGTTTGTGTGGTGGTCTGGGCTGCGTCCACAATTCTCTGCGAATTTTTGTGGTCTTGGATGGCGCTGTTCCCAAACAATGCTGTGATGCATCCTGATAAAATGCTGACGGCGCATCTGTAGAAGTTGGTGAGAGTTGTTGGGGACATGCCGAACCTCCTAAGCCTTCTAAGGCAGTAGAGGCGTTGGTGTAATGATATAATAATAATACATTTTATTTAATGGGCGCCTTTCAGACATCTCAAGGACACCTTACATAGTAATCAGAATAACATATAATCGGAATATAACAAGTAATAAAGACATCACAGAGACACAAATTAAAAACAGAATTCAATCCAAAAACAGAAAATCAAAAACACAGTGTGAAGAGAGAGCAGCGGCAGCCAAAGCGCGCCAGCGTCCACTCTCTCTTCACGGCAGCCATCTTGGACACAGACCTACAGGACTACAATTAGACAAAAAAATCATCCCCCCACAGTGTGACTTCGAGAAGAACCGACGGGTGGAGATGTCTCATTCAGTGGATCTGCCGTGCACCCTCTCACCATTGTGCACAGTTGATGCAAGGAATGGTTTTTCTTTTGAAAAAATAGATGAGTTAATCATCAAACTTCAAGTGTTAATGAAGTTACAATCAGGGATGAAAGATTTTGGGCAGTCAGAGAATGAGACACAATATACCTAAACTTTGGCTTGCGTTTATAGCTTTATTATTTGGAATGTTGATAAGGTGAAGGTTTAGGGTGAAGAAACTCCTTGGATTGTTGGTGATTAGTAGCTTGGCAATGGTGTGTTAAAACTCAAGGGCTCGTGACTGGGCAATTTTGTTGGTCATAATTATTGCCAGTGACTTGTTTGTTGGGAGCTAGTTACTTGCCTGAATCCAGATGGTTTTTCTTGTGTCTGAGGTTGTGAACTATCTCATTATCTGTAGAATTGCTAGTAGACCCTAATGTACAATAATCTGTGAACATTCCCCCCCCCCTCCCCCTTTAGGGGTGGCATGGTGGCACAATGGTAGAACTACTGTCTCACTACTGCCAGAGACCCGAGTTCGACCCTGACCACTGTCTGTACAGAGTTTGTATGTTCTCCACGTGCCCACGTGGGTTTTCTCCAGGTGCTCCGGTTTCCTCCCACACTCCAAAGACGTCCAGGTTTATAGGTTTATTGGCTTTGGTTCAAAATTGTAAATTGTCCCTCGTGTGTAGGATAGTGGTAGTTTATGGGGATCACTGGTCAGTGTGTGGTCTCGGTGGGCCGAAGGCTCGGTTTCTGTGTTGTATCTCCAAGCTAAACTTCTGATGTTGCTGAGTCGGGAAGATCATGGTGAAGGAGCTGATGTTATTTGGCGTAGAATTTTGACCTTCAGTGACATTGAGACAAGTTGATCGGCTTCCCAAAACCAACTCCAATGTTAGTTTGTGCCCTGTATTGCTACAGCTGGTTGGGGTATTTATCCCTTTGCATTAATTTTATTAAGTCTCCTTAATCCTAGGCACTATAAAATATTGTCTCGATGTCAAGAGCAGTGGTTGTTCTCCAGCTCTCCCACAGCCTGCTGTCTCCATTTCTTCCTTTATTCCCCCTCCCGACACCAGTCTGAAGAAGGGTCTCGACCCGAAATGCCGCATATTCCTTCGCTCCATAGATGCTGCCTCACCCACTGAGTTTCTCCAGCTTTTTTGTCTACCTTCGATTTTTCTAGCATCTGCAGTTCTTTCTTAAACGCTGAGTTACTCCAGTACTTTGTGTCTATCTTGAGTATAAACCAGCATCTGCAGTTCCTTCTTATTTAAAAAAAAAAAAAACTCCATAACGATAACACATACTGGTTTGTAGGTTAATTGGCTTGGTATAATTGTAAATTGTCACTAGTATGTGTAGGATAGTGTTAGTGTGCGGGGATCGCTGGTTGGTGCGGACCACAGAAGGGCCTACTTCCGTGCTGTGTCTCTAAACTAAACTATAACTAAGGTAAACTATTGATTAGTTAGCAATGCTGTCACATTCAATGTCAAAAATGACGGGCATTTAAAGCAGCTTAAAGGAAATGATTTAAATGATATTTAACATTGGATATGGTACACCTGCTGATTTGGGTCTGCCAAGTCTGCATGTGGCAACTTTCCCCAATATTATGTGAGCAATCTGGTGCCAGTATGTGTTAGTTCCGGAGTTGTATCCGCACCTTGCATGCCCTGAAGCTGTTTGTAATAACTAGACTTCAAGGAAGCACTTTGTTGTTTAGTTGAGAGATTCATCATGGAAACGGGGCCCTTCGACCCACTGAGTCCGTGCCGACCAGCAATCTCCCAGACACTAGTTCCATCCAACACACCTGGGGACAATTTTCCAGACACCAATTAACCTGCACGTCTGTGGAATGTGGGAGGAAACTGGAGCTCCTGGAGAAATCCCATGTGGTCACAAGGAGAACCTCCAAACTCTGTAAAAAAAATAGCACCTGTAGTTAGGATCGAACCCGGGTCTCAGTTGCCTTAAAGACCTCAGGTGATACGGAACCACTGCATCCAATTAAGTACTTCCTTGAAATACAGTTATTAAAAATAACTTTCGTGATTCAAAGGTATCAAAGGTATTTTATTGGTCACATTCACATACACCTAGGTTTAGTGAAGTGAAGTGAAATGCTTGTTGCCATTTTGCAGCACATAAAGAAGGAATACAGACATAACATTAATAAGAGTTTTAAACATAAAGAACATCCCTCCACAATGGTTCCCACCATGAGGGAAGGCACAAAGTCCAGTCCCCAACCCCAGTTCACCCATAGTCGGGCCCATTGAGGCCTCCACAGTTGTCTCTACGGAGGCCCGATGTTCCAGGCCGTTCTCGCCGGGTGATGTCGCTCCGGCGTCGGGAGAGTCCTCTCAGCAGCTTGGGAACCCTGGAATGGCCGCTTCCGTACTGGAGGCCGTGGCTTCCAAAGCCAACAAGGCCGCGCCGGTTGGAGCTCCACAACTGGCGATCTCATCTAGAGATCCCAGGCTCCCGGTGTAAAGTTCAGCGCCGCCGCCCGCAGCTGGTTGCTCCACAGTCCCGCAGCTCCGCGATGTTTTCCTCAGCGATCTTCAGCTCACCGGAGTTCCAGCGCGGCGACCCGGGCAAGGCATCGCCCGCTCCGCGATAGCGCTCCAGCGCTGTGCCGCCGCCAAAGCCGAGGTTCTGGGCGGTCCCCGACAGGAAACACCGCTCCAGGCCCGCTGGTAGGCCGCGAGGACGGGTCGAAGCTGCAGCCCGGAGAAAAGCTGCCTCTCCGACCAGGTAGGGACCCTGAAAGGTAGTTTCCCCTTTCTCCCCCCCCCACCCCCACATAAAAAAGTCTAGACCTCCAAACAAAACACTTAACTAACTAAAATAAAAAATAAAAAGATGAAAAGACAGACAGCTGCTGGCTGGGCAGCCGTGCACAGGACAGCGCCCCCTACATGATTATAGAAGGGAATGTCAAGTGTAGCTAAAAATCAGGAGCCAAATTGAGGCAGTACAATGCCGCAGCTGTTGTGGTTGCAGGTAGTGGAAGCAGGTAGGGAGACTGACAAAAACCTCCGGGAACCGCACGGAAACCTTGGGTGGGGCACAAAGTCTCCAGAGGTTTCCGTTCGGGTTTCCTAAGTGGGACAGGGGCATTAAGCCCCTGTCCCACTTAGGAAACCCGAACGGAAACCTCTGGAGACTTTGCGCCCTACCCTAGGTTTCCGTGCGGTTCCCGGAGGTTGCAGGTGGTTGCTTGTGTGTGCTTTCATGTGGTAGGTTTTGGGGAATTTCTGTGGCTAGAGAACTCATTCTGAATTTCCCAGCTTGTTCTGTGGATATCAGTCACCACCTCTCACGTTAGTTACTTGGCATAGAAATGTAGAAGATCCTTGCGTTCCTTCCCTGTAGGTCTGTGCTGATATTTGCCCGAATGGTGATTGAAATGTCCAGGCGTCCAACTGACTGGTAGTGAAATTGCTCCATGGAATTTACCCTTATTTCACAAATAATTTCTTCAAGACTTGCATGAATGTTGGAAACCAGCCTTAACTGGATTGCCAGCAGATATTCACTGGAGTGGAAATGTTAAGGATGTGTTGGAGTGTTAGAAAATTGTCCTTGCCTGAATATTTCCGCCTGTGAATCACAAGATCTTTAAGAGAAACAGGGATGTTAAAAGTTACCCTGAAACTGAGGGAAGCAGCGGTAGAGTTGCTGCCTCCCAGTGTCAGAGACCCAGGTTCGGTCCTGACTACGGGTGCTGGCTGGATGGAATTTGTACGTTCTCCCCGTGACCTGTTTGGGTTTTCTTCAAGGTCTTCGGTTTCCTCCCACAGTCCAAAGACGTACAGGTTTGTAGGTTAATTGGCTTGGTGTTACGTGTAAATTGTCCCTAGTGTGTGTGTAGGGTAGTGTTGGTGTGCGGGGATCGCAGGTCAGAGCAGTCTCTGTGGACCAAAGGGCCTGTTTCCACGCTGTATCTCTAAACTAAACTTAAAAATAATGTTTTAAAAAGGAGACTTGGGCACCTCTACACATTTCTGCCTCCCATGTCCACAGTTATACCATGTCTTGCCCTCGCAAGCTTATCAGGATTTAATTGCATCTCATATCTTGCAAATGTGTTGCAGTGCTCCTCTTCTTGGGAGTACGTAATTGCTGCATGACAAGTTTGCATTATCGATGAGATGGTCGGCATTTAGAGCAGAAGCATTAAAAAATAGGGCTCAATGAATGTCTCTTGAATTTTTGAAAGTTGATCGAATTACCCTTGTTTACACTCCAACCAGTCCTTGCTCCACGTGGCTGATGTCTCCAGCGGCTCCAACTCCAAAAGAATTAGGCCATTCGGCCCATCAAGTCTACTCCGCCATTCAATCATGGCTGATCTCTGCCTCCTAATCCCATTTTCCTGCCTTATCCCCATAACCCTTCACACCCGTTCTAATCAAGAATTTGGCTTTCTCTGCCTTAAGCATATCCACTGACTTGGCCTCCACAGCCCTTTGTGGCAATGAGTTCCACAGATTACCTACCCTTTGACTAAAGAAGTTCCTCCTCACCTCCTTTCTAAAAGATCGCCCTTTAGAAACATAGAAAATAGGTGCAGAAGTAGGCCATTCGGCCCTTCGAGCCTGCACCGCCATTCAATATGATCATGGCTGATCATCCAACTCAGTATCCTGTACCTGCCTTCTCTCCATACCCCCTGATTCCGTTAGCCACAAGGGCCACATCTAACTCCCTCTTAAATATAGCCAATGAACTGGCCTCTGTTTAATTCTGAGGCTCTTCCAACATCCTTTCCACATCCACTCTATCTACGCCTTTCATTATTCTGTAAGTTTCAATGAGGTCCACCCTCAGCCTTCTAAACTCCAGCGAGTAGACGCTCAGTGCCGTCAAACGCTCATCCAATCCCAACCCACTCATTCCTGGAATCATTTGTGAAAATCCCCTCTGGCTCCCTCCAGGTTCTGTGGTCCGCCGAGCCTTCGTGTCCTCCGGGTGGGTCCCTGGATCGGCGGCCATGGTATCTCGGGAAGGCCTCTGCCGCTGCGCAACACCTCAGGAAGGTCCAGCACCAGTTGTGCTACTTGTAGAGCCGCTGCCTCATAGCGCCAGAGACCCGAGTTCAATCCCGACCTCTGCTGTCTGTGTGGAGTTTGCATGTTCTTCCTGCCACTGTCTGAGTTTCCTCCCACATCCCAAAGACATGCAAGTTGATTGGCCATTGTCAATTGTTCCTAGTGTGTAGGTTGGTGAGTGGTAGAATCAGGGAGAATTGATAAGAATGTGAATGTGGAATAAAATGTGGGGTTCCTGTAAAGAGGTGGCTGATGATCGGTGTGGACTAGGTGGGCAGTATCCATGCAGTATCTCTCTCTGACTCCTGATCACTCAAGCGACAAACCTCCCAGGTCTGTACTGAAGTCTTTGGAGACAAGCAGAAGCTGTATTAGTATTTGGACCCTTGGGAGGGGGAGGGTGTGTTTCCATTGGATAGGTTGGGTCCCAAACAATGCATCTCCCTCCTTGGAAGTGACATGTTGGTTCGGGACCAAGAGTCGGTTCAGACTTGAGCAAAATACTAAGTACTGGAGGAGAGTCCCGACCCTGTCCATTCCCTCCACAGATGCTGTCCAACACACTGGGCGGCACGGTGGCGCAACGGTAGAGTTGTTGCCTTGCGGCGCCAGAGACACGGGTTTCCATCTTGATCACGGGTGCTGCCTGACCGGAGTTTGTATGTTCCCCCCGTGACCTGCGTGGGTTTTACTCACGGTGTACCCGCACACTCCAAAGACGTGCAGGTTTATAGGTTAATTGGGCTTGGTGTAATTGCAAATTGTTCCTAATGTGTGTAGGAAAGTCCTAGGGTGTGGGGATCGCTGGTCGGCGGTGACTCGGTGGGCCGAAGGGCCTGTTTCCTCGCTGTATCTCCAAACTAAACTAAACACTGAGCTGCTCCAGCACTTTAGGTTTTGCTCAAGATTCCAGGATCCGCAGATCCCCTCCTTTGATGCTTCTGCATCTTCCTATTTAAGACTCTGCTTTGTAATATATTTTTCTTATCCGATGCCTTTGTTCTATGGCGATGCCTTGCCATAGAGGGAGTACAGAGAAGGTTCACCAGACTGATTCCTGGGATGGCAGGACTTTCATATGAAGAAAGACTGGATAGACTCGGCTTGTACTCGCTAGAATTTAGAAGATTGAGGGGGGATCTTATAGAAACGTACAAAATTCTTAAGGTTGGACAGGCTAGATGCAGGAAGATTGTTCCCGATGTTGGGGAAGTCCAGAACAAGGGGTCACAGTTTAAGGGTAAGGGGGAAGTCTTTTAGGACCGAGATGAGAAGAAAAATGTTCACACAGAGAGTGGTGAATCTGTGGAATTCTCTGCCACAGAAGGTAGTTGAGGCCAGTTCATTGGCTATATTTAAGAGGGAGTTAGATGTGGCCCTTGTGGCTAAGGGGATCAGGGGGTATGGAGAGAAGGCAGGTACAGGATACTGAGATGGTTGATCAGCCATGATCATATTGAATGGCGGTGCAGGCTCGAAGGGCCGAATGGCCTATTCCTGCACCTATTTTCTATGTTTCTATGTTTCTCTTGTTGTTGCATATCCTCTCCTGGCTCAGAACTGAAGCCAATAATTTCCCATTGTTTGATCCACATGAAAATATTTGGGATGTTTTAACGGTGTATGAAACGGGACTGAATAAATGCGTTTGGTTGTTGATTTTCCATCAGATCTACTGGTGGGTCAGTGGAAATTGGCTTGGATGTAGATTAAAAAAAAAAAATCCTTTCCTGCTAAGCCAGTCAGGCAATGATCTCAGTGGTGCCTGTTGATGAAGGATGGTTTGGACAAGGGAGATGTGAGTCATATTCGGAAAGCCTGAAAGAAGTCCCTTATGTAATACACACTTAAACATCACATTCAATCCTATAGCTCTCCTTCATTTTGCACTCGATTTATTTTCCAGATAAACAGTGGAATAAACCTCAGACACACCTGTCTGGTGCATGTGAACAGAGCAGAGCTGTTTAATTTCCAAATATTTAATTCCTTGGTCCAGTTTCTTACTGAATGGCCCTAAGTGACAGGGTGAGGATATTTAAAAGCAGACTCTACCAATATACACAATATTCACAGTGGGGTATGAGTTCGAGTTGATACAGAGATGCTAAACTCTCAACATCGAGTGGCACAGCACATAACCAAGCCATTCGGCCCAACTCATCCATGCTGACCCAGATGCCCCATCACCGCTTGTCTCATTTGTTCACGCATGGCCCATGTCCTGGATAGAGTGAATGTGGTGAGGATGTTTCCACTAGTGGGAGAGTCTGGGACCGGAGACCATAGACTTTAGAATGGAGACGAGAAGGAATTTCTTTAGTCAGAGGGTAGTGAATCTGTGGAATTCATTGCCACAGATGGCTGTGGAAGCCAAGTTAAGGCGGGAGATCTTTAAGGCGGAGATTGACAAATTCTTGATTAGTACGGGTGTCGGGGGTTATGGAGAAATGGCAGGAGAGTGGAGTTGAGAGGGAAAGATAGATCAGCCATGATTAAATGGCGGCGTCGACTTGATAGGCCGATTGGCTTAATTCTGCTCCTATGACTTATGTCCCTCTAAAGTTCCCTTTTGTATCTATTGCACACTTGGAGAAATTTACACAGTTGTATTTTTTAGATGTGAGGTTTTTCCGAGATCTTCCGTTTCGTTCCACACTCCAAAGATGTACAGGCTTGGTATAAATGTAAATTGTCCCTAGTGTGCGTAGGGATCGCTGGATGGTACAGACTCGGTAGGCCGAAGGCCTGTTTCCGTGCTGTATCTCTAAACTAAGCAATAGTGGGGGAAGCTTGCATAGCGAGATCCCAAAAAGACCAAAGCGTTTTGAAAAATAATTTGACTTGCATCGGTAGAGTGCCATTTTGAGAATGTTCCGTAAAACTGTTTGACTAATTAAATTAGCAAAGTAATACTGCAGGACATTACTGAATAATCTGCTTTTGTTCGATGGCGATTGACTATTAGTTGGGGTAGTTTTCGTTTCCTTTGAAATACGCTTGATAGCTGATTATAAAAACTGGCACGGTTGAGGAAGGAGCAAGTTTACCATCGAGCTAGATCAGTATTGGTTCACTCCACCTTCTGCCTTGCTGTTGAGAATGTTGTCAACTAATCCATGGTTGACGTAATTTAGTTGGTGTAATTCTAACCTGCTTCAAATCAAATCAAATAATACCCATCAGGAAAAACTTGGGTGAGAAAATACCACAATGTAATTAGTGTTCTATTGTTAATTCTTCAAAGTTGGTAGGTTTGCACTGAGTTTTGTAGTTAACCGTGACCTTATGTCCAGCCTCTCCAAGTTACTTAAATGGAACAGTAAATCCCATTGAAGGATTCTGGTTCCATTTCAGTTATAAACAGAAAAACTAATCAACATTTGATTTAAAAAAAAAAAAGATTATTTGCGATCTGTGTATTGAATTACTACTTGATACTTCCTACTAAAGTTGATTTTGATTTTGTGTCTCCATGTTTACCACAGACTAAGTCTGATTCAACTCGTACACTAATGCTTTAACAGGCCTAACCACAAACTGAATAACATTTGAAGGCATGCAGTTTTCTCAGCTTGGCTCCCTGTGTACACAGTCAAGAGAGGAATAGATTGGGTAGATGCACAGAGTCTTTTACCCAGAGTAGGGGAATTGAGGACCCGAGGACATGGGTTCAAGGTGAAGGGGAAAAGATTTAATAGGAATCCGAGGGATAACTTTTTCACACGTATGGAACAAGCTGCCAGAGGAGGTAGTAGAGGCTGGGACTATCCCATTGTTTAAGAAACAGTTGGACAGGTACATGGATTAGACAGGTTTCATGGCCGTCTGAAGGGGGGGGGTGCGTTGGGTGGGACCGCACCCCCCTTTTTTCCCTTAAGAAAAAAGTCACCCAAAAAAAAAAAAAAAAAAAAAATTCGAAAAAATAAAATCGAGAAAAAAATCAACGTTTCCACTTTGGAAACGGCCAGTTCTCTGTTCTCTCGTCCCCGGGCGGGAGTGGCTGAATCTGAACCCAACGGCTGTAACCCCAACACCAGTCGTCGCTGCGGTGGAGCCCGCTTGCCTCGCCTCCCCCTGCTGCCGGGGCCCAAGCCATCTTCCCCCCACACCACCCCCGCTGACCCCCGCTGGGACCACGCCACCCCCACTGAGTCCATGCCACCCCCGCTGAGTCCACGCCACCCCCGCTGAGTCCACGCCACCCCCGCTGAGTCCATGCCACCCCCGCTGAGTCCACGCCACCCCCACTGAGCTCATGCCACCCCCACTGGGTCCACGCCATCCCCGCTGGGCTCACGCCACCCCTGTTGGGCCCATGCCACCCCCACTGACCCCTGCTGGGTCCACGCCACCCTCGCTGACCCCCGCTGGGCACACGCCACCCCCGCTGGGCCCATGCCACCTTCATTCCCCCCGCCCGCTGGGCCCGCGCCACCTTCATATTCGCGCCCCCCCCCCTGCAGGAAAGAGGGGGGATGTGAGGGGGGGAGGGGGAGAGAGAGAGGGGAAGGGAGAGGAGAGAGAGATGGGGAGGGGAAAGGGGAATTATCTGATTGAGATTGCAAAATTAAGGTAGGTTTTAGAGCTATTATATTTTCTCCTCCATATGAATAATAAACAATATCAAATAATATCAAACAATTAGAACTGCTTTCTTTTCCTTGATGACAATACTGAAAAACATGAATTCCATAGTTTGTGACATAAATACACATTTTAATGGGATCATTATATACAGATGTAACATTTCCATTTTGAGATCGGGGGAGTGCTGGGGGCAAATATGCGTCAAGCCGATAGCCTAATCGTTAAAGAGTGAAAAGATAGCCTTATCGATAAAGCGCTGAGAAGAGGAATCGGATCTGCCAAGGAAAGATACTCTGAGAAGTTGAGTAGCAAGTTCTCAGCTAGTGATTCTTCTTCAGTTTGGAGGGCATGCAAGAAATCACCAGCTATAAGAGGAAAGTCCCCCGCTCTTTGGACAATCGTCAGCTGACGAAAAAACCTGAATGAGTTTTACTGCAGGCTTGAAAATCAGAAACGTAACCCTGAAACCCCCTCCCCAACAAACACAGCCAGACCCCAGTCTGCAAAGAATGGACCCGGCACCCTCTCCTTCCCATTCACCACTTCACACCTACTTAAGGCAAGACTCCAGTATGAAAAGAGTGGAACCTTTCCCACCCCACCCAACCACTTCACACCCACTCACAGCCTGACCTCAGTCTGCAAAGACTGGGCCCTTCTACACCCACCCCACTCCAATCACCACTTCACACCCAATGACTGCACCTCCACAGACACCTCTGTCAAGCTTCTCAAGTTTGTGGATGACAAAACCCTGATTGAACTGATCCAGGATGGGGATCTCTGTACTCTTTTCAGTTTGACATCTTTCCTATAACATTGTGCCCAGAACTGAACACAATATTCTAGATGCAGTCTCACCAACGTCTTATACAACTGCAACATGACCTCCCAACTTCTATACTCAATACTCTGACTGATGAGGGCCAAAGTGGCAAAATACTTTTTGACCACCTGATATACCTGCGACACGACCTTCAAGGAACCATGCAACCATCAACCATTCCTCTGCCCACCTGGCTAATTGATCCAGATCCTGCTGCAATCTTTCACAACCATCTTCACTATATGCAAAACCACTCACTTCTGTATCATCAGCAAACTCGCTAATCTTGCCCTGTTCTGTGACGTTTCAGAGTGCTGGAGTAACTCAGCGGGTCGGGTGAGTATAGAAGTTGGGAGGTCATGTTACAGTTGCATAAGAAGTTGGTGAGGCTGCATTCAGAGTATTGTGTTCAGTTCTGGGCACCATGTCATAGGAAAGATGTCATCAAACTGGAAAGGGTACAGTGAAGATTTATGAGGATGTTGCCAGGACTAGAGGGCCAGAGCTATAGGGAGAGGTTGAGTAGGCTGGAACTCTTATTTCATGGAGCACAGGAGGCTGAGGGATGATCTCATCGAGGTGTATAAAATCATGATTTGAATAGATATGGTTGAGTCTTTTGCCCAGAGTAAGTGAATCGAGGAGCAGAGGACATAAGTTTAAGGTGAAGGGCAAAAGATTTAATAGGAATCTGAAGGGTATGTTTTTCACACAAAGGGTGGTAGGTGTATGGAACAAGCTGCCAGAGGAGGTAGTTGTGGCAGGGACTATCGCAACATTTAAGAAACAGTTAGACAGGTACATGGATAGGACAGGTTCGGAGGGATATGGATCAAACGTGGGCAGGTGGGACCAAAGATCTTATAGCGAAGCAAGATGGGTTACTCTCACGCAAACGTGTAGTACGCTCATGGGCGGATTCATGGGTGATTATATGACTCATTTTAACAACCAGCCCCCGCCATCTTGCTCCGCCAACTTGCTTCCGGCCAAAGATTGGATCCGCAGCGGGAGAGGGAGTGCGCGGCCCGGGGCAGCGAGGAGAGGGAGTGTGGGGTCCGGGGCAGCGGGAGAGGGAGAGGGAGTGTGGGGTCCGGGGCAGCGAGGAGAGGGAGTGTGGGGTCCGGGGCAGCGGGAGAGGGAGAGGGAGTGTGGGGTCCGGGGCAGCGAGGAGAGGGAGTGTGGGGTCCGGGGCAGCGGGAGAGGGAGTGTGGGGTCCGGGGCAGCGGGAGAGGGAGTGTGGGGTCCGGGGCAGCGGGAGAAGGAGTGTGGGGCCAGGGGCAGCGGGAGAGGGAGTGTGGGGTCCGGGGCAGCGGGAGAGGGAGTGTGGGGCCAGGGGAGAGGGAGTGTGGGGTCCGGGGCAGCGGGAGAGGGAGTGTGGGGTCCGGGGCAGCGGGAGAGGGAGTGTGGGGTCCGGGGCAGCAGGGAGAGGGGCATAGGAGGGGGGGAGACATTGTAGTGAGGGGGCAGGCGAGGGAGTGCCGGGGGGGACAAGGCCTAGTGTGTGTGAAGTTGCGGGGAGGTTTACAATGTTTCTTATTTACAATGTTTCTTATTTAATGTCCCTTGTCTAGTCTGAAATAAAGTTCATTATTGGACCAGAAGAAATATAATTGTGTGTGTTATATGATTATATACATTTATATAATTTTCATGTATGTGTGTTTATAAACATTTTATTCTTTAACAAGAATTAACAGAATTATGAACTAACAGAATTATGAATCTAACCCTATATCACGCACAAAAACTCCCCCCGCAATGTCAATTACCCTGCGAGTCGGGTAGGTTCCGGTTACTACAAAATCAACTCAAACACTGCTTGTGAGGCATTTAAAAAGAAATGATTTAAAAAACATTAAAAAAGACAATTACCAGAGTCAAATTTTATTCTTGACAAGAAGTATAAAATGACAGATTTATGAATCTAACCCACACAAACTGTTGCCCCGCAACATTGATTACACTGCGAGTCGGGTCGGATCAGGTAGGCTTAGGTTAATAAAATGGGCGTGGAAAAATGCCCAGGATCCCCTCCATAGCGTACTACACGTCAGCCCATTGCATTTCGCAGGAGTAGCCTATCTTGCTCCGCTATAAGATCTTTGGGTGGGACTAGTGCAGATGGGACATGCTGGGCCGAAGGGCCTGTTTCCACACTGTATCACCCTATGACTCTATCTTTCCCTCTCAAACATATTCTCCTGCCTTCTCCCCATTACCTCTGACACCCCTATCAATCAAGAATCTATCAATCTCCTCCTGAAAAATGTCCATTGACTTGACCTCCACAGCTGTCTGTGGCAATGAATTCCACATTTCACCACCCTCTGACTTAAGAAAGTCCTGCTCATCTCCTTCCTAAAGGAATGTCTTTTAATTCTGAGGCTGTGGCCACTGGTCCTAGACTCTCCCACTAGTGGAACCATCCTCTCCAAATCCACTCCATCCAGGTTTTTACCAGGCTGGGACAAACGGCAACAGCTTCACACCATGTCCCAAAGCTTGTATCCTGTCCTGCATTACCCAAGGCAGCAGAGACGTTATAGGAGAGGGCAAGCACTGTAACAAAGTAGCTCACGATGGTTTGGGTAACATTCAGGAATGTCTATGCATGGCACATCATGAATATTACTGAAGAACGGTCTTGACCCGAACTATAATCTATACCTTTTCTCCAGAGATGCTGCCTGACCCACTGAGTTACTCCAGCACTCTGTGATATGTCACCTATCCATGTTCTCCACAGATGCTGCCTGACTCGCTGAGTTACTCCAGCATTCTGCGAAACATCGCCTATTCATATTCTCCGCAAATGCTACCTGACCCGCTGAGTTACTCCAGCACTTTGTGACTATTTTCCCTTCACCCATCTGCCCAAGCCCACTCTCCCCCCTCCTTTCCTATGTTCCTTTCCACCCATAAACCTCTCTCTGCCTTTACATTTCACTCCTCTTTCAAATCTGCTCTACTTATCTATATGCATTTTTCTTCTTCACTTTTTAGTCATAGAATGATGCAGTGTGGAAACAGGCCCTTCAGCCCAACTTGCCCACACCGACCAACATGTCCCATCTGCACTAGTCCCACTCACACGCGTTTGGCCCATATCCATCTAAATCTGTCCTATCCATGTACGTGTCCAAATGTCTCTTAAACATTAGGATAGTCCCAGCCTTAACTACCTCCTCTGGCAGCTCGTTCCATACACCCAGCTCCCTTTGTGTGAAAAAGCTACCTCAGATTCCTGTTAATTTCTGAAATATTGGTCATAAATTTGGTGCAAAAATGCTCCAAAACAAGGCTCGGAATGCATCAGAGAGCATCTAAAACCCGGGCCCTGGACCCCGGCATCGAGGGACTTCACGCTTCGCGCTCGTGATGTGTGCAGCGCACACATTATTTCACATTAAGTTTTTTGTAATCCTGTCATGCCACCCCCCTTTTTGAAAAGCTTCGTACGGGCCTGGGTTTGAAGGGTTATGGACCAAGCGCAGGCAGATGGGACAAGGGTAGCTGGGATATTGTTGGCTGGTTTGGGCGAGTTGGGCTGAAGGGCCTGTTTCCACAATGTATTAATCTATGACTCTATGACTAACTCCAAATCTCACTGATTTATTTCCTCTTTTAAAGGAATAGTGGGGAGGGAAAAATCAAATCAAAATAAATCACACTCTACATTTATGAAATGTGTGCAACTCATTGTGAAAAGTCGATTGCAGTACTGGCCCGAAGGTTTTCATACAACTGTACCATGTAGTACAGGAAATTATTTGCTGGTCTCTTGACAGATCAGTCATGCTGCATTGCCAAGACTTTTCTTTTACTTCATTCTTTTTTTTTTTTTTTTTTTTGCTCAAATTCCATTCGAAAAGTTTGTGTTTACAAATAGTGTTCCAGTTTCCCGTGAACATTAATGACAAGGGGACATTGATCTTGAGGTAAAAAAATAAAGTCGTAGTGCAGCAGGTCAGGCAGCATCTATGGAGAACGTGGATAGGTGACGTTTCCGGTCGGGATCTTTCTTCAGAATGAAAAAGGGTCCCGACCTGAACTGTCAGTCTGAAGAAGAGCCCTAATGCAAAATGTCATCTATCCGTGTTCTCCAGATATACTGCCTGACCCGCTGAGCTACTGCAGCAGGGGCAGCACAGTGGGGCAGCGTTAGAGTTGCTTCTTTACACAGCCAGCAACCCCGGTTCGATTCTTACTACGGGTACTGCCTGTATGAAGTTTATACATTCTCCCTGTAATCGCATGGGTTTTCTCCGGGTGCTCCGGTTTTCATCGGGAGCTCCGGTTTTCTCCGGGTGCTCCGGTTTTCTCCCACACTCCAAAGACGTACAGGTTTGTAAGTTAATTGGCTTTGGTAAAAACTGTAAAGTGTCGCAGTGTGGGGTGGTGAGCTGAAGGGCCTGTTTCCACGCTGTATCTCTAAAGTACTAAAGTACAGCAGTTTGTGTCATTTTTTTATAAACTAGTATCTGTAGTTCTATGTGTCTTGGTCTTAAGGTAAACGGTTCTCATTAGGATTCTCTGCTAGCTGGGCAAACTGATGAATGTTGCTTTGTCTTTGCTGGTTTGGTGTTGATGTCTTGCAAGGTACTGATAGAAGAGATCGTGCTTGCATTTCTAAAAAGTACCACACCATTCAGATTTGGGAAATCTATCATGAGCCCTCCATGATCATGATCAGTCTGAAGAAGGGTCTCGACCCGAAACGTCACCCATTCCTTCTCTCCAGAGATGCTGCCTGTCCAGCTGAGTCACTCTGGCATTTTGTGTCTAGCTTCGATCTAAACCAGCATCTGCAGTTCTTTCTTACACACGAGGCAAGGCAAGGCAACTTTATTTATATAGCACATTTCATACACGAGGCAGACTCAAAGTGCTTCACATACAAACATGTCATACAATAAATGAAATAATAAAATGAAATAAAATAGAAGAACTAAAAGAAAAGAAAAGCAAAATTAAAAATGCATTATAAAAAGTGCAAAAGTTAAAAGTGCAATGTAGTTAAGATTTAGCTGAAAGCTAAAGTAAACATAAAAGTTTTCAGTCTTGTTTTAAAAGTGGTCAAGGTTGAGGCAAGTCTTAAATCTTCAGGAAGTTTATTCCAGCTATTTGTTGCATAGTAACTAATATGCAGATCTTATGGCGGCCAAATCTCCCACAATTCAAAGCGAGGGAGAAAGTGCCCAACACCAGTTGCCGTTGCAGTGTGTATGCGCAGGGCGGCCGATGATGTGCTGGTCATGCGTATGCGCAGGGGGGCCGATGATGTGCAGGGGGGAGGACGTGCAGGCAGCAGCAATGTTGGCTTTAAAATTGATCAAATAAATGAAAGAATTAATTAAAATCACACCATCAGTTACCAGACAGTTGCACCATTTTGAATAGTTGGCCAATAAATATGTCTGTCTCTGTGGGTAAACCGGAGCACCTGGAGAAAACCCATGCAGTCACATTACCTCCAGTTAGAACCGAGCCTGGGTCTTTGGCCCTGTCAGGCAACAACTCCACCGTGCAGCCATGTGTAATTTAAATTGGCATCGTGGTTGGCACAGAAATGATTGGCTGAAGGGTTGTTTCCGTGGTGTACTATTCCATGTTCCGTCCAACATCCATCTGCACTAGGAGTGATTTGGATTTTTAACTTTATCTTGTGAAGGGGGGGAAATAAATATTTTCCGATTTCCTCTTTAAATAATCTTAACGCATTTTTAAAGATGTATCCCCCTTTTTTATTTTCTCCGCCAGAAAGGCTTGTGCTAGTCATGGCCCAATCGAAGGGTCGTGACCCGAAACGTCACCCATTCATTCTGTCTGTAGATGCTCTCTGACCCGCTGAGTTACTCCAGCACTTTGTGTCTATCTTTGCTGAAAGGTTCGTGGGTTAGAGTCCCTGCCCCAATTTCTGTGCTGGTTCTCTTCTACTATTCATCCTTTAGAGAACAAGAGACAGACAACTCAGAAACGTGTCCTTCGGCCCATCACATCTGTGGCGACCAAGATGCCCCAAATATTGTGTGCCTGAATGCTTTCAATATTTAAAAAAAAACCTCCTGAAGTATTGTATGCTGCTTAAAAATATGTAATTATCCATTTTAATGAGTAGGTTTCTGCCTAATGGAGAGGGGGCAGAGGAATGCAGAAAAAAACATTTGCCAGTTGAAGCTTCTCTGGTGCATAAAATAGCTGCCAGATGTGGCAGTCTGACCTGGATTCACAGCCCAACCCACACACAGGTTTTACCGTCGGAGGCTTGCAATCACAGTCGAGGGGCTGGTCATAGTCTTATCTGTCCCAAACTGCAGGAGGGATGTGGTTTCTGTTCTGGCATCACTACCTGGTAACCACGGTGATGTTTTTTGTTTGGTTGGTGTGGGGAAACCCAGTATCGAGTTCAGCTGTGAAATCTTAGCTGAACTATTGCAGAGTGTTTAGTTTACTACGGGGTTGGAAAACAGGCTCTTCGGCCCATCGAGTCCACACCGACCATTGCAGAATGGTACCATGCAGAAGGAGGCCATTTGGCCCATCCATGCCAGCTCTGAGGGAATTTGGTCCCATGCTCTCTATACCAATGCTCGAGCAAATCTTTAAACGACTGTCCAATTCTCTTTGGAAATTCATTACATATATTACTACATAATGTTTTCTTTGTAGATGTAAAGGTGCTGGTACGCTTATAGTTTCTTACTGTTGGTGTCTGAGGGGTCGATGTCCTATAAGTAGAGCATATGGAGTAACTTGGCAGGTCAGGCAGCATCTCTGGTTGACGTGGATAGGGGACGTTTAGGGACTGGATCCTTCTTCAGACTGATTATGGTGGTTGGGAGATGGGGGGGGTGGGGGTTGTGGGAGAGAAAGCTGGGAAAGAGATGGGGGGGGGGGGGGGGAAGACTTAGCCTGGTAAGTACTTGGTGGATAAAGGAAAGGGGCTTTCGACTGGCAGATGAGTGAAAAAAGGCTAAGATGAAAGGGAAACAAATGGGTGACAAAAGGAGTCTCTTCTCACCTGTCCCCATCCAAAACCCGTCTGAAGAAACATAGACAATAGGTGCAGGAGTAGGCCATTCGGCCCTTCGAACCAGCTCCGCCATTCAATACGATCATGGCTGATCATCCAAAATCAGTACCCCGTTCCTGCTTTGCCCCCATATCTGAAATGTTGCTGACCCTACTCCACCAGAGATGCCGTCTGACACAATGAGGCAACTCCAGCACTTTGTACCTTTTTTTGTAAACCAGCATCTGCAGTTCCTTGTATCTTACCTCGTTCTGCTGATTTTTTTTTTTCTACCAATAACTATTTTGGTTATTGACCATCAGCTACATACTAACCACCTCTTTTGGTAGAGCTCGAGTAAGGGGCCTGTCCCACTTGGCCGTCATTTGCACGTCATGCTGATGGCGCGCAAAGATTTTGTACACCCCAAAATCCTGGGGCGCCGTGCGCAACCGAGCGTCACTGCCTATGTCACCATGCACCATGCGCACATCACGTGCGTGTCACCACGCGTGCGTCGTGACGCGTAAATGATGTCGCGTAAATTACGCACAAATGACGGCCACGTGGGACAGGCCCTTAAGTTAGGTGTAACCACCAAAACTCTTCAGTGCTTCAATCGAACGATTTTGTGCAAAACTAGTTGGGGCAGGAGCAAGGCTTTGGGGTCTGGTGGAAACTGCTGTGTCATGAGGTAGGGTGAGGGGGAGGGGGTGTGGAGATTAAAATGGCTGCAGCTTATGTTTAAGAACAAGTGCCTTTTTAAACCCAAAGTGACTGCATGACAAAGCAAGCTCTGTATTGTTTCTGTAAAAGCCTGGATGGAGTCCAAGTTGATGCAATAAGCTGCTGCCAGTAATTCTTTATCTACATGCTGGCAACAATAGTTTGCCTATTTATTATTTTGCTCCTCTTCCCCTTTTACTCCAGCATGCCTTGACTGACTCATTACTTTCCATAGATTATTGTTTAGTTTAGAGATACAGTTCTCGGCCCACCTAGTCCCCACCGACCAGTGATCCTCATACACAGGCACTATCCTACACACAAGGGACAATTTACAATCTTCACCAAAGCCAAATTAGCCTACAAACCTGTCCGTCTTTGGAGTGTGGGAGGACACCGGAGCACCAGGGGAAATTCCACGTGGTCAGGGTGGGAGAATGTACACATTTTGTACAGACAGCGCCCGTAAGTCAGGATCGGATCCGGGTGTCGGGCTGCAAGGCGGCAACTCAGCCACTGTGCCGCACTCGGGCACCTACTCAAAATGGCCCTGCTCAAACAGTAAATAGCGGCTATTTATCCTATCTGTCTCACCCCTGAGGGACGGGGATTGATAACGGTTGCTGGATTTTAATCGGGAGAATGAACCATGGATGCCATTTTCTTCTCCAATTGTCGGGGCATCGAGACCTCCTTATGCGCTTGTTACGCCTGGTTTCAGCTGTAGGCTGGGATTTTAAGATGAATGCCGTGTTGGAACGTTGGAGATCAGGGAGTCTGTGTGGCCAAGGATGCTCTTTGGTATTCATTTGTAAAATGTAGGTATCATTGGCAAGACCAGGGTTGATATCCCTCAAGGACGGCGGAAGGCAGGAGAATGGGGTCAGGAGGGAAAGATTGATTGAACGGTGGCGTAGACTTGATGGGCCTAATTCTGCTCCTATCACTTACGAACTTATGAACAAACTTGAATCTTGAGGAAGATGATAACGCATGTGTGGCAGAAGGTGACGATACCTAACGTCTGCAGTCACGGTATTTGTGATTTGGTCCCTTAAATCCCCAATCATTCCCTCTCACAAGCTTTGTAGGATTGGTGATGGCAATGCCAATTGGAAGCCTACCAGTAGATGGAAAATGATCATCATGTCGTCCGAAGCTTCATCAGTGAAATGTATTGTGTCTAATTGTGACCCCGATCAGCGTTTATGTGAAGATTGGAGTCTCAAATGGCTTAAAACAGTGTACAAATATCAGCATTTTTCCATTTTCACGATCATTGTGTGGACAAAGGTTTGGTAGGTGTCTGGTGAGAGGGACACATGGGTAAGTGTGAAGGGATGTGTGTGTGTGTTACGTCCACCTTGTGAGATGTTTTCTCTTGAGCTGAGTTATATTCTATTTGGAGCTTTTAGTTTCTGGTTTTGCTTTCATTTTTCTTTCTGTCGCTTCATTAAAAAAGTCCACGGGCAATAAGAAGCAGGAAATATAGGAACTGTAAACACCGACGTTAGTGTCTGGTAATAAACACGGTGAACTCGCCTAATGTTCAGAAAATTTTACAAAAATACTTTTGTTCGGCAATGATCCACTTGGGAAGAAATCTGTGTGACATGCGTGCTGTGATGGTAATAGTTCAGACATGGTGCACAGCGGTAGAGTTGCTGCCTTACAGCGTCAGAGACCCGGGTTCGATCCTGACTATGGTACTAGTCATGTCTCTACTATTTATTTCATTCCCCTTACATGTTTTTCCTCTACCTGCTGAATTTTTGTAAGGTGTCCTTGAGACTCTTGAAAGGCGCCCATAAATAAAATTTATTATTATTATTATTACGGGCGCTGTCTATACGCGGTTTGGAAGTTCTCCTCATAACCTGCCTGGGTTCTCTCGGGGATCTTCATTTTCTGCAAGGCAGTAATTCTACTGCTGTACCATTGTGCTACCCTAAGTTAATTGGCTTCTGTAAATCGTCCCTAGTGTGTAGGATAGAATTAGTGTAACCTAACCCAATCAGGCAGCACCCTCTGGAGGAAATTTTCTCCGGAGATGCTGCCTGACCCGCTGAGTTAAACACTATCCTGATTCTGAAAAGAAATCTGTTCTTTCATTACACCTGTTGTGTGGTTTCAAAGCCGGAAAACCCTACCTGTGTGTATGTCAGTGACCCTCAACCCAAATATGGCAGTCTCAAGAAAGGTTGCTGACCATAGGTTCATAAATTCTAGGAGCAGAATTTGGCCATTCGGCCCAACAGCCCATGGACGGAGAGATAGATCAGCCACGATTGAATGGAGTGGCAGACTTGGTGCGTCGAATGGCCTAATTTTGCTCCTATCACTTATGGGCTTATCTATCTTTCCCGCTCAACTCCGTTCTCCTGTCTTCTCCCCACAACTCCTGACACCCTTATGAGCCTGTCCCACTTAGGCGACTCTTTAGGCGACTGTCAGGGACTCATTTTTAATGGAATTCATCTACAACACCTGGCGACAACCTACGACAGCAAAAATTGTCGTCACTGTGCTTCTGCGGTTCTTTGTTTCAAGTCTTTGTGCACAATCTCTTTGAGCCATATTGGAGATTATATGATGAACTACTCTGGCACCGAATTGTTGAAGTTGCTGTCGATTTAACAGGGAAATTAGAGCAAATACTGACACTCTGGCCATCAATACCCTGTCCCACGGTACGAGTTCATTCCAAGAGTTCTCCCGAGTTTGCCTTGATTCGAACTCGGAGATTTACGATAATGGCCACTCGTCGGTACTCGGGGCTTTCGTGGACATTTTTCATCATGTTGAAAAATCTTCACGAGTCTTCCCGTGCTTACCTGCCGTTAGCGAATTTTCCCGAGTACCTGCCGTTAACGCTAAGAGACGTCCCCGAGCTCCGACGTACCCGCCACGTTCACGCTCCGTGCTTACCACGAGTTTGATTTTTTTTAAACTCGGGAGAGCTCTTGGAATGAACCCGCACCTTGGGACAGGGGTATTAGGCAGCTATTCTAATTTTTAGTTTGAAGAGTAGTAACTAATTGGCACTGTGGACTTGAGTTTCAATTTGAAGCTAAAGAAAATAATTTTGGATAACACTGATAAGTGATGGAGAAAAGTTGCGTGAAATATTCGAGTTGAAATATCTAACTTCTGGAGGAAATTTAATCCCAGTGAGAGTGAATTTTAGATAGACACAAAATGCTGGATTCAGACAGAAGAAGGATCTCGACCTGAAACATCACCTATTCCTTTTCTTCAGAGATGCTGCCTGACCCGCTGAGTTACTCTAGTATTTTGTGTCTATCTTTGGTGTAGACCAGCATCTGCAGTTCCTTCCTACACACAGAGTGAAATTAAAAATGGTCACAGCAGAAGTAGTCTAAGTAGCTAAAAGTAGATGTGGAATCTTGTAGATTAGCCTCTGTGCCAAGCAGCAAATGGACACAGTCATTAAAGCGCTGACAATTAAGATATGAGATACAACCATTTCTGATCAGATTGTGCAGAGTTTGTTTAGTCTCTGTTGAATTCTTGTCGCTGAACCACTTGTAGGACATTCTGACCCTTCTGCAGAACTGATAAAGTTAGAAACCCTTTTGTTTGAGGAGCTGTTGAACAACAATTTTCCACCCTTTTTTTGTGATGGTGCATAAAATGGATGTGGAGAGGATGTTTCCACTAGTGGGTGTCTAGGACCAGAGGTCGTAGCCACAGAATAAAAGGACATGCCTTTAGAAAGGAGGTGAGGAGCAATTTCTTTAGCCGGAGGGTGGTGAATCTGTGGAATTCATTGCCACATATGGTTGTGGAGGCTGCCAATGGATATCTCCATGAAGGAGATTGACAGATTCTTGGTTAGTATGGGTGTCGGGGGTTATGGGGAGAAGGCAGGAGAATGGGATTGAGAGGGAAAGATAGATCAGCCGCGATTGAATGGTGGAGTAGACTCGATGGGTCGAATGGCCCAATTCTGCTCCTATAACTTGTGAATCTATGAAAATTCACTCTTTTTCACTTGTGGCTGTTTTTGAAGGCTTCTGTCGGTGTATAGTATTTAAGCACATTTTACTGCCTTCCTTGATATATTTTTGTTGAACATGTTTATGACTATTTATGCTCTTTTTTTGTAGTCGCTGGAAGCAGATCAGACCATCTTACTGAAGATGAAGAAGTTGGTTAAGGCCATTCACTCCTCCGGACTTGGTAAGTCCCATATTGATGGTGTGATTACAATCCAAACATAGTCATTGAGACAATGATTGGAAAAAGCTATGTTACAAAATTAAATAATTTCCCCTGGGGAAGGAGGCAAAGACATTTAACTCTGAAAGAGTTAACTTTGTGTTTCTTTTATAAAAGAGAGTTAGATAGAGCTCTAGGGGCTAGTGGAATCTAGGGATATGGGGAGAAGGCAGGCACGGGTTATTGATTGGGGACGATCAGCCATGATCACAGTGAATGGTGGTGCTGGCTCGAAGAGCTGAATGGCCTCCTCCTGCACCTATTTTCTATGTTTCTAAAAAAGATCTCAAAGGAAGGAGGCAGGGTAAATTATTAGCGTTCCTCATGAGAGTCTGAGGAAGGGTTCCTACCCAAGGCATCACCTATTCTTTTTCTCTTGAGATGCTGCCTGACCCGCTCAGTTACACCAGCATTCTGTGTGTATCTTTGTCTTAAGCGTTCCTCCTTCCTTGTTCATTTTGGGGGTGGGGGTGTTTGAAGTGTGAATGTATTTGACAATGAGCTCCCCTAACTAGTTTGAAGAAGGGTCTCGACCCAAATCGTCACCCATTCCTTCTCACCAGAGATGCTGCCTGTCCCGCTGAGTTACTCCAGCATTTTGTGTCTACCGTCCATATCCTTTACCTTCTCCACCACCCTTGCCAGCCACTGCCACCTACACCTCCTGATTATCTTTTTAGATCCGAACAAAACAATGGTTGCTGATCCCAAGATAGACTCAAAAAAGCTGGAGTAACTCAGCGGGACAGGCAGCATCTCTGGAGTGGAATGGGTGACATTTCGGTTCGAGATCCTTCTTAGTTGGGTGAAAACGGGAAAGGAGAGATATAGTTGACGATGATGTAGCGAGATAAAGAACAATGAATGAAAGATATGCAAAAAAGTAACTCCAATAAAGGAAACGGGCCATTGTTAGCTGTTTGTTGGGTGAAAACGAGAAGCTGGTGCGACTTAGGTGGGGGAGGGATGGAGAGAGAGGGAATGCCGGTGTTACTTGAAGCTAGATAAATCAATATTCATACCATTGGATTGTAAGCTGCCCAAGCGAAATATGAGATGCTGTTCCTAGGTCTTTATCTATAAGCCCACTCCTAGCTGGGTATTGCTCAGAGCCATGGTTCATTGCTAATGGGCCTGTCCCACTTAGGCAACTGCCAGGGACTAGTTTTAATGGATTTTTCCTACTGCACCTGGCGACAACCTACAACAGCAGAAATTGTCACCATTGTAGCCGTAAATCTTTCAACATGCTGAACATTTTGCAGCAGCCGCCTGTAGCCACCCAAAAAATCCCCTAAGTGGGACTGGCCCATAACCCCTTTGCTTGACATGTAGCTCCAGGTCACATTCTGGGCTTAAAATGTAGGCTGTCCGCTGAGCATTGCTGAGAGAGCTGGATTGTTGGACGAGACCTCCACTGGATGGGTTTGAACCTGACTATTCTTTCTGTTGAACATAAAAGATTTTAGTGATGCTACTTGAAGCATGGGGGACTTATCACTGACTGTGATCAACTAAGAAAGCAAGTTAACGGGTCATTGTCGTATTACTGTGTGTGTGAGGAATGCTGGTGATTCATAGAGTCTTACAACTTGTGCCTGAAACCGCTCTTCCTTAGTTTAGTCTTATTTGTTTAGAGATACAGCTAGGAAGTGGGTGGGCCCTTTATATCCCACAGGCGAGGGACAATTTACAGAGGAAAGTTAACCTCTAAACCCGCATGTTTTTGCAATGTGGAAGGAATCTGGAGTACCCGGATCCGGGACACCAATGCTGTCATTGGGAGAACATATAGACAGCACCCATAGTCGGGATCAAACTCTGTTCTCTGGCGTTGTAAGGCAGCAACTCTACCGCTGCACCAATGTGCTGCCTACAAGTGTACATTTTTTTTTTACAGTTTCCGTTATTGCCATCAAGGTGAAGTCCAGATCGGGGCTGGTATCCAAACTCGGCACTGACTGTGCCTGAGAGGAATACTTGCCTTTAGCTGTTGTCTCCACAGCACTGTTCCAGATCACTAGGATATAATGGCTCATTGCCAATCTCCCAAGCAGTCCTTGACTTTTCCAGTCTTCTCCTCGTCTATAAGCAAAAAAAAGAAAAATGATTTACCTCAAAAAAGAATTGACACTGTGGCACAGCGCCGAAGACCCCGGTTCGATCCTGACTGCGGGTGTGTATGTATGGAGTTTGTACGTACTCCCCGTGACCGCGGTGGTTTTCTCTGGGTGCTCCGGTTTCCTCCCTCACTCCAAAGACGGACAGGTTTATAGATTAATTGGCTTTGGTAAAGATTGTAAATTGTCCCTAGTTTTTAGGATAGTTAAAGTGTATGGGATTATTGCCGGCCAGTGCAGACTCGGTGGGCCGAAGGGCCTGTTTCCGTGCTGTATCTCTAATCGCAACTAAACTAACAATGTGTAGGAAGGAACTGCAGATGCTGGTTTAAATGTGTAGGAAAGAGCTGCAGATGCTGGTTTAAACCAAAGTTAAACACAAAAAGCTAGAGTAACCCTGCGGGTCGCAACATCCTACCCAAAACATCGCCCATTCCTTCTCTCCAGAGATGCTGCCTGTCCCACTGAGTTACTCCAGATCTTTGTGTCTAAATTAACAATGTGACCAATGTAACGACCAAGGTCCTCTTTCCAAATCAATTCCTGGCCACTCGGAGGTTTAGGGGAAAGATCCAAGGAAAATTTCCGGAGTGAAAATTCTGGGCAGTGAGCCAAGATTTGACCACTGCCATCCCCCTCCCCTTCGCTGGAAAAGAGCAACAATTAGATTAAGAAAAAAAAATCATACATTAGGAAACCTGTGAAAATATAATTCTTGCCAAAGAATCGGTGATTAAATCTCACTTCGTTCAGTTTCAGTTTCTGGGGAAGATTAGAGACATTTCGTACTGGTGGCTAACCTTGTTGTGGAGTCTGAAGTGAAGGGAACGTAACTCATTTTTACTTGCGCCCCAAGTTCCACCCTCCCCTTGACGTTACACGTTCAGTCCCTTGCCCAGCGATCGCTAAAGATGCCAAGCACTATAATTCCTCATTTTCATCAGACGGTGGTGATGTTACTGAGAGGAGATACCATCGGCTCCATTTGGGTGTTCAACGGCAATTCCTGTCATTAGCAGCACAGCACGTAGGAAGGAAGGAAGTTCCTTTATGCTGTGAATACCGCTGCAATCTTTGACAAGGATGACTGGCAACCAACTGGGACGTGAATGTAACTGCGGAGATTAGTCTGGCATGCTTTTGTTGTAAGGAGTAAAGTGCAAATGACTGTTAAATCTGACTGACACACAGTAGAGAGCATGCTGACCGGTTGCATCGTGGCTTGGTTCGGCAATTTGAGCGCCCTGGAGAGGAAAAGACTACAAAAAGTAGTAAACACTGCCCAGTCCATCATCGGCTCTGATCTTCCTTCCATCGAGGGGATTTATCGCAGTCGCTGCCTCAAAAAGGCTGGCAGTATCATCAAGGACCCACACCATCCTGGCCACACACTCATCTCCCTGCTACCTTCAGGTAGAAGGTACAGGAGCCTGAAGACTGCAACAACAAGGTTCAGGAATAGCTACTTCCCCACAGCCATCAGGCTATTAAACCTGGCTCGGACAAAACTCTGATTATTAATAACCCATTTTCTGTTATTTGCACTTTATCAGTTTATTTATTCATGTGTGTATATATTTATATTATAGTATATGGACACACTGATCTGTTTTGTAGTAAATGCCTACTATGTTCTGTGTGCTGAAGCAAAGCAAGAATTTAATTGTCCTATACAAGGACACATGACAATAAACTCACTTGAACTTGAACTTGAGTAACTCGGGTAGGGTGAAGGACATTGGAGAAGTTAATAGCACATAGACCAAACAGTACAGCACGGGGAATGGGGCCCTTCGGCCCGCAATGTCTGTGCCGAACATGATGTCAAGTTAAACTGATCTTGAATTATCCACACTCTGCACTTCCACGTGCCAGTCTGAAAGCCTCTTCTGCTTCAAAGGAGATTTGCCAGAATTGTACCAATATTCTCATCTTTTTTTCTTGTGGTATAAACCTAGGCCATTCAACCCATTTAGTCTATGCCAGTTTAGTTTACGTTTTCATTTAGAGATACAGCGCGGAAACAGGGCATTCGGCCCACCGAGTCCGCACCGACCAGCGATCCCCGCCACTCACACTATCCTACACACACACGCATGGGACAATTTACATTTATTTCAAGCCAATTAACCTGCAAACATGGCGTGTGGGAGGAAACCAAAGATCTTGGAGAAAACCCACGCGGTCACGAGGAGAAAGTACAAACTCCGTACAGACAGCACCCGTAGTTGGGATCGAACCTCGGGTCTCTGGCGCAGCAAGCGCTGTAAGGCAGCGACTCTACCGCTGCGCCACCGTTCTCGGAGTATTCTGATCAGTCCTATTACCCTGTGGCGGCACCTAGTGACAACCCAAGGTCACAACGGGCCATCGGCTCTAGAGAGCGGTGTCTTGGTGGAGGAGGCGCGAGTCACGGGATCGGTACGTGAGTGGGTATTTAAGACTGGGCAACGCCCGTGTCGGGTGAGGAGTAGGGAGCTGTATTGGTGAAGAATAAACATGTCTAGTGCACACAACTCGTGTCCGACTCCTGCGAGCCTCCGCCACAACCCCAACTATTTCCTAGTGATGTATTATCTTTCACACAGTGGTGCAGCAGTGGAGTTGCTGCCTTAAGCCCCTGTCCCACTTAGGAAACCTGAACGGAAACCTCTGGAGACTTTGAGCCCCACCCAAGGTTTCCGTGCGGTTCCCGGAGGTTTTTGTCAGTCTCCCTACCTGCTTCCACTACCTGCAACCTCCGGCAACCACCTGCAACCTCCGGGAACCGCACGGAAACCTTGGTTGGGGCGCAAAGTCTCCAGAGGTTTCCGTTCAGGTTTCCTAAGTGCGACAGGCATTACAGCGCCGGAGACCCGGGTTTGATCCTGACTACGGGTGCTGTCTGTACGGAGTTTGTACATTCTCTCTGTGACCGCGCGGGTTTTCTCTGGGTGTTCCAGTTTCCTCCCACATTCCAATGACTTGTAGGTTTGTAGGTTAATTGGCTTCTATAAATGATCCCTAGTGTGTAGGATAGTGCTAGTGCATGGGTGATCGACGGTCGGCCGGGACTTGGTGGGCCGAAGGGCCTGTTTCCACGCTGTATCTCAAAAACTAAAACTTAATGTCCATCCGTTCAATCCTGATTCTGCTACCAATACCAGGGTTCATTTCCAGTAACTCGTCAATGCATCTTTGGGAAGTGGGAATAAAGCTGGAATGTGTTGGGGAATCCTGTGCCATCACAGTGAGAGCTTGCAACTTCCACACACGCACAGCGCCCAAGGTTAACCCCAAACCCTGGCTGTGGGAACGGTGTAACAGCAGCAATAGCTGCTGCACTGGTGAACCATTGAGAAGTTTAACCTCAAAACGGGACACATGATTCTGGAGCAACTCAGCAGGTCAGACAACATCTCTGGAGAACATGGATGGGTGACGTTTTGGGTCGGGGACCCTTCTTCAGACCCTTTGTGTACTTTTATTTGTGAACCAGCATCTGCAGTTCCTTGTTTCCAGCTGTAATTCAGTCATAACCCAATCACAAGGGCATGCGTCTATGGACATTATTGTGAATTAATTTCTTGAAGGATTTATCCCTTAAATATTGCAATGTATTTAGATGAATGAAGAAGGGTTCCGAGCTGTAACATCACCCATCCTTTTCCTCCACAGATGCTGCCTCACCCGTTGAGTTACTCCAGCACTTGGTGTCTGCCCCTGTTGGATCGATTTGATTAATATACCGTGTTACTTGCCTTGCCCGCTAACCTGAGTGTTTGTTCTTGGTCAGGAAAGACACCAAATGCTGGAGGAACTCATCGGGCCAGGCTGCATCCTTGGAGAACACTGCAGGTGACATTTCGGGTTGGGGGCCCTTCTTCAGACTGGTTTACAAGTTCACAAGTTATCGGAGTAGAATTAGGCCATTCGGCCCATCGAGTCTACTCCACCATTCAATCATGGCTGATCTCTGCCTCCTAATCCCATTTTCCTGCCTTCTCCCCCAAACCTCTGACACCCGTTCTAATCCAGAATTTGTCTATTTCTGCCTTAAAAAATATCCGCTGACTTGGCCTCCACAGCCCTCTATGGCAATAAATTCCACAGATTAACTACCCTCTGACTAAATAAGGTCCTCCTCACCTCCTTTCTAATAGAGCACCCTTTAATTCTGAGGCTATGACCTCTGGTCCTGGGCTCTCCCACCAGTGGAAACATACTTTCCACACTATCTATGCCTTTCATTATTCTGTAAGTTTCAATGAGGACGCCTCTCAACCGTCTAAATTCTGGCGAGTACAGGCCCAGTGCCGTCAAACGCTCATCATATGCTAACCCACCGATTCCTGGGATCATTCTTGTAAACCTCCTCTGGACCCTCTCCAGAACCAGCACATCCTTCCTCAGATATGGGACCCAAATGCGGCCTGACCAGCACCTTATCGACCCTCAGCATTACATCTCTACCAGGTTTTCCAGAGGGTGGAGCATTTTGTGTCGTTCCTTGGTAAACCAGCATCTGCAGTCGCTTGTTTCCACTGTATGATCTCCGCACTGTGTTGAATTAGCGCATTCCAGCTGAGTTAGATGCTGCAATGCCAAATTGGACCTTGTAGATCTGGACCATGGAGGTAAGAGGTAACCTGATTCCTCGCCCCACTGTGAATGGAGAAGAGGGCCAATTTAAAGTCGTGACACTGATTGTTGAGCTATTTGACTGTGACCCATGAATCAACGTCTAATGAGATCCTTTGTATCCCCGTCTGTTTTCCAGCACATGTGGAAAATAAAGAGCAGTACATTGAAGTTCTGGAAAGCTTTGGAAATCACCACCTATCTCAGAATAAGAATGAGTTGTCCACAGGCTTCCTCAACCTGGGTGTTTTCACACGTGAAGTGACTGCACTCTTCAAGAATCTGGTAAGCTTGTTCAGGCTTCCACCGTCTCCGATTTGTTTGTTGTTGTTTTTTCAGTAGATAGTGATACGATTTGTATAGGGCGGCACGGTGGCGCAGCGGTAGAGTTGCTGCCTTATAGCGCCAGAGACCCGGGTTCGATCCTGACTACCGGGTGTTGTCTGTACGGAGTTCCTCTCCAGCGCCCCGGAGAGGAAAAGACTACAAAAAGTAGTAAACACTGCCCAGTCCATCATCGGCTCTGACCTTCCTTCCATCGAGGGGATTTATCGCAGTCGCTGCCTCAAAAAGGCTGGCAGTATCATCAAAGACCCACACCATCCTGGCCACACACTCATCTCCCTGCTACCTTCAGGTAGAAGTTACAGGAGCCTGAAGACTGCAACAACCAGGTTCAGGAATAGCTACTTCCCCACAGCCATCAGGCGCCATCAGGCTATTAAACCTGGCTCGGACAAAACTCTGATTATTAATAACCCATTATCTGTTATTTGTACTTTATCAGTTTATTTATTCATGTGTGTATATATTTATATTATAGTATATGGACACACTGATCTGTTTTGTAGTCAATGCCTACTATGTTCTGTGTGCTGAAGCAAAGCAAGAATTTCATTGCCCTATACAGGGACACATGACAATAAACTCACTTGAACTTGAACTATTCTCCCTGTGACGGCGTGGGTTTTCTCTGGGTGCTCTGGTTTCTTTCCACACCCCAAAGATGTGCAGGTTAGTAGGTTAAATGGCATTGGTAAAAATCGTAAATTGCCCCTAGTGTGTAGGATAGTGCTAGTGCACGGGATGACCGCTGGTCGGTGGGCCAAAGGGCCTGTTTCCATGCTGTAAGTCTAAAGTCCCAAAGTCTAAGTGTCCCAATTATGTAATGGGAGAAGAGGGTGAAGTTCTATGTGGGGATAATGGTGAAATTATGCAAGATCTGAAAGTTAGACACTTGTAAATGAGAGCCCTACTGCTTGAAGAATGAATCGTTAACCTGCTCACGTGGAAAGCAACTGGCGAGGTAAATGGCGTAATTTGTCCCCTTGTTAGATAATAAGAGTGAGGACTTATTGCAAACATATGAAGTTTTGGTGACAACTTTTTAAAAGTTATGCACAGGTTAGGCTTCAAAGATATCCTGTTTTGGAAAAGTCAGAAATATTTTTTTTACATTTATTTCTGGGGTCGAGAGTTATTTTGAGAGTAAATGGGTCGGATAGTCTGGTGTTCTAAGGAGCTCAAAAAAATGAGAGGGATTGCATCTGTAACGAGAGCTTACCTGATAAATGGTGAGTTGTTTTCTCTCCGCCTGCAATGATGAATCATGGAGTCGGGATCAGGTAGCTCCTGACGAAAGACGGGATGATTTTTCACTCTCAAATGTTTAAATCTTTACTGGGGAGTGGCTGGTGTGGATACTGTCACTGAAAGATCATTTGTGAAACTGAGAAGTAGCGCAGAAAGAACTGGATTTGCAAAGAGAGATCAGAGACCAAGCGCAGGCTCGGCGATCGTTTTGCTGAACACCTCCGCTCAGTCCGCCTAAACCTGCCCGCTTGCTCAGCACTTTAACTCCCCCTCCCATTCCCACACTGTCCTTTCTGTCCTCGACCTCCTCCATTGTCAGAGTGAGGCCCAACGCAAATTGGAGGAACAGCATCTTATATTTTACTTGGGCAGCTTACACCCCAGCAGTATGAACATTGACTTCTCTAACTTCAAGTAAACATAGAAACATAGAAACTAGGTGCAGGAGTAGGCCATTCGGCCCTTCGAGCCTGCACCGCCATTCAATATGATCATGGCTGATCATCCAACTCAGTATCCCGTACCTGCCTTCTCTCCATACCTTCTGATCCCCTTAGCCACAAGGGCCACATCTAACTCCCTCTTAAATATAGCCAATGAACTGGCCTCAACTACCCTCTGTGGCAGGGAGTTCCAGAGATTCACCACTCTCTGTGTGAAAAAAGTTTTTCTCATCTCGGTTTTAAAGGATCTCCCCCTTATCCTTAAGCTGTGACCCCTTGTCCTGGACTTCCCCAACATCGGGAACAATCTTCCTGCATCTAGCCTGTCCAGCCCCTTAAGAATTTTGTAAGTTTCTATAAGTGTAAGTAACCCTTGCTTTTCCTCTTTCAATCCCCTGCCCTTCCCAATTCTCTGACCAGTCTTACTGCCTCTGACTACATTTTATCTCTGTTTGCTCTGTTGTTACCTTCTCCCACCTAACAATGATTGATTCTACATTATCCTTGATCTCCATACCCTTTGTCTGGTTTTCACACGTTACACTTCCTTTTCTATAGACTTCTTTATCTATGTACCTCCCACTCCCCTGACATCAGTCTGAAAAAGGGTCTCGTCCCGAAACATCACCCATTCCTTCTCTCCAGAGATGCTGCCCGTCCCGCTGAGTTACTCCAGCATTTTGTGTCTACCTTCGATTTAAACCAGCATCTGCCATTCCTTCCTACTCATCAGTTATAATATATCCGAATAATGAATGTGATTGAAGGGCTAGATTAGCTTTTCCCAATCTTTTTGTTCGTATTCTTCTAAACTCTAAAACTTTTATTTTTAGAGACCCTTATGAAATAGTGAAATATCCTCAACTGCGACTTTTCAGTTGTGGTTCTCCTTCCTTCCAGTCTCTAATTCCCTTTAATTTGATGTAGTAGCTCAGTGTATTAAATAACAGGACATCCTGTGGCCACATCACATCACTGCAATAACCAGTTAAGCAATCACTTGAACACGAGATTAGTTTAATTTAGTTTTGAGACACAGCAAGTCTGTGGTGACCAGCGATCGCTTCGTACACTTGTTCTATCCCACACACTAGGGGCAATTTACAGAAGCCACTTAACCTACAAACCGGTACTCTTTGGACTGGGAGGAAGTTGCAGCACCCGGAGAAAATCCACGCAGTCACGGGGAGAGCGTGCATACTCCGTGCAGACAGCACCTGTAGTCAGGATCGAACCCGAGTCTCTAGTGCTGTACGGCAGCAAGGGCCCTTTTCTGCACTGTATCTCTAAACTAAACTAAACCAAAATGCATTCTATTTGTCTTTCATTGTTTTAAAGTGATTATTATTTTCCTTGCAAAATATATATATTTTTTAATCCTGAATATCTGCTTACAGACTCAAAACATGAACAACATCCTCTCCTTCCCATTGGACAGCCTGCTGAAAGGGGATTTGAAGGAAGGAAAAGGGGTGAAGTTGCTTCTCTTTTTATATCTTTGAAGAATTCTAACGTTATTCTGTGCAGTCCAGGTGTGTAACTGCATGTTGCTCTGGCACAGGGCAACATGATTGCATGTTTGGTTGAGTTTCCGTGGATTGTCACCTTGTCGTGCTGGAGAAGCTTGTGTGGTCCTGAGATCCTGAGAGCGATGCCGTCTGGAGCTATGCTCCTGGTAGGGTCACCCATGGTGGTAAGGTCGACGGGGAGGTCCCTGACCAGGAGCCAATCCAACCAAGACCTCAATGGTCATCTCCCACCTAACAATTATCGATTCTACATTTTCCTTGATCTCCATTCCCTTTGTCTGGTTCTCACACCTTACACTTCCTTATCTATACACTTCCTTATCTATGCACCTCCCACTCCGCTGACCTCAGTCTGAAGAAGGGTCTCGACCCAAAAACATCTCCTTTTCCTTTTCTCCGGAGATGCTCTCTGACTCGATGAGTTATTCCAGCTTTTTGAGTCTATCTTTACCTGCTCATGCTAGTTTTTTGTCAGCTCTTTCTCATCTACTCCTTGCACAACAGGGGCAATTTTACAATTAACCTACAAACCAGCACCTCTTTGGCATGTGGGAGGAAGCCCACACAGGGCGATGGTATAAACTCCACGTAGGCTGCAACTAAGTGCAGGAACAAACATGGGTTTCTGGTGCTGTGTCTTATCAGTTACCATATAGACATAATGGACAACTTCCTCTGTAGATTTTAGTTACAAATAAACCATTTTGCTAAACTCTTGATTCCATGTAGCATGGACTGCCATAGATTTTGATTTGTCCACTAAGGTGAAGACATTATGGAGTGGAGAGAATATCCAGTAACGTAATCTTGGCATTCAAGCCAACTAGGCCTATCCAATCATGTTTGGTAGAAATAGCAACCTCTATTAATCTGATTCTCCAGCTGAGGAATGTTGGTGCATTCTTGGTAAAAACTAAACTGATACATTCCCTCATCTTTTTGATATTTAAAGAAACGAGGCTGAAATAAACGGCAACAGCTAAGTCGTTCATGTGGCAAATGAGCGTTTTGATGGTCGGGGAAGCATGGGATGGAGTCGTACAGCGTGGAAACAGGCCCTAAAGCCCAACTTGCCCACACCGACCATGTTCTATCCACACTAGTCGCACCTGCCTGTGTTCAGCCCGTATCCCTCTAAACCTGTCCTATCCATGTACCTGTCTATAAATGTTTCTTAAACCTAGCGATAGTGCCTGCCTCAATGATCTCCTCTGGCAGCTCGTTCCGTACACCCATCACCTTTTATGTATAATAAAATAAAAGTTAACCCTCTGGTTCCTATTAAGATTTCCCCCCTCACCTTACACCTATGTCCTCTGGTTCTCAATTCCCTCATGCTGGGCAAGAGACTCTGTGCGTTTACTCGATCTCTAAGATCTATCTCTATAAGATCACCCCTCATGATCCTGCATTCCAAGGAATAGAGTCCTGAAAGAATGCTGAGCATTTGAGCCCTTAATGGGCACATGTGGGTGGAATATTAACAGAAACTGTGCTCATCCTTAAAGCATCCAAGCAAATTTGAGCTGTGAATTATATTCAAGTTCTGATATGAATTGTGTGGGCCTAAAGGCTTGGAATGAGCAAGGTTATCTGATCGGCGGGTGCAATCCTAGCGCAGAACAGATAATGGGATTCAGGATCTGCATGTGGCATCTTGTGAGATTTGGAGATAGTAACTAAGTAGCCCGAGGGGAAAAGTCTTGCAGTGTGCTGCTCTAAACTGTGGTACTAATGGAATGGTGGACATGGACATTTAACCTACTAACCTATTGGCTTTTAAACAAATTATTCAATAAGCGAGTTCGGTATTCTGACTGCGCATGCCCAGGTCAAAGGTCACTGCACATAAACATTGCTGGAAAGCAGTGGAGCTGTACATATACACCTTCATTCCTTCTGTTTTTTCCTGCTTTGATTCTTCTAGGTAAGAAAATACTGCTTTCAAACTATAATAATAATAATAATAAATTTTATTTATGGGCGCCTTTCAAGAGTCTCAAGGACACCTATGAACTAGTTTTATTGTTCCTTTGTTTAAAGCTAAGATTATTTTGTCGTTTTTATTGCTTTATCCTTTGGTGAGTGAGCGAGATCGTGCTCTTCTGTGGTCGGGGTCGGGCCCAGTGGGGGGGGGAGGAACGGGGTGGGGGGTAAGGCAGTCCAGTGGCGGTTCGGCAGATGCTGAAACCTTGAGCAGGATATGTACATATCTCACTTTGATCTGAAGGTAAAGTTGATGTTGTCGACTTGGAAGCCATCCCCCAAAGCCATTGGGTGGTGCAATGGCATGGCTGGTAGAACCATTGTCTCACAGTGCCAGAGACCCAGGTTTGATTCTGACCTCGAGTGCTTTCTGTGTGGAGTTTGCACGTTCTCCCTGTGACCACGTGGGTTTCCTTTGGGTGCTCCAGTTACCTTCCACATCCCAAAAACGTTCAGGTTTGTAGGTTAGTTGTCTATGTAAATTACCGCTAGTGTGTAGGGTATGGATGTGAAAGTGGGATAGCATAGAACTTGAGTGAACGGGTGATCGATGAGGGGCGTGGACTAAGTGGGATCACTGACCTGTTTCCATGCTGTATTTGTAAACTGCCAAAATGATTACTTGCATAGTCCCAAATCTGTGCTTGGGTTTTTTCCAACTGTTCAGAGATTAAAGTTATTTAGTCATCTATTAAATGAGTTAAGATTGATTTTGAGTCCAAGGAACACCAATCTGGCTCACTTGTTGGAATTGTGCAGTGTAAAGGGAGATGACTTGACTCGATTGGTTTTCATTCAATATTAAGTAACTGCTGACGTTGTCTTTTGGGTGATCAGCCGTTTCTGAAAGTAACCAGCCTGTTTTTCTGAAGAAAATCTGTGGAGAGAAATCAATCTGCATTCAGTGACAGCAGGAAAGGACAATGCATTTAGCAATGTGGTGATGTGGAATCTTGCTGCAAGATGAATATTTCATTGCCGTACTGTTTACCTCAAGTGTGTGCCGTGTGCTGAGTTGTGCACACGCACGGTTTAATCACACGCACTTTAATTGCGTACACACGGTTTAATCACGCGCACGCACGGTTTAAGCATGCACGCGACACGCGCAGTTTAAACGTACACACATACATACACACATACCTGTTAACTTATTCAGCTTGTCCACTGACTAATGCTGAACAGTATTGCTTGCATGCGCACAGAGAGATCGAGAGAGATCGAGAGAGAGATCGAGAGAGAGAGATCGAGAGAGAGATCGAGAGAGATCGAGAGAGAGAGAGATCGAGAGAGAGATCGAGAGAGAGAGAGAGAGAGATCGAGAGAGAGATCGAGAGAGAGAGAGATCGAGAGAGAGAGATCGCGAGAGAGGGATCGAGAGATCCCATTCCCACATTGACCTTTCTGTCCTGGGTCTCCTCCACTCTCAGAGTGAGGCCACACGCAAACTGGTGGAAGAGTGCTTCCTATTCCACTGGGGGTATCTTACAACCCAACGCTATGAACATTGGATTCTCCAATTTTATGAATCCTCTCTCTAACCTTTTCCCCCACAACCCCCTTCCTGACCTCCCCTCTCCTGTGCCCATGTGGCCTCACCTATTTCTCCTCTCCACTCCCTTTCCCCGCTACTTACCACCTTCCAGCTGCACAATCCACAACTTTCTTATCTCTGACCTTTATTCCAATCATCTGCCTATCAGCAGCCCCACTCGCCTATGTTGATCTATTACCTGCCACGCTTTGCCCTGCCGGATGAGATGTAACCTTAGAGATATTCTCTTAGGGTGGTGTGAGTGAGAATAGGTTGTGGAGGAATAAGTGGGAGAATGGGATGTGTAGAATTGCCGTGAGTGGCAACATCATCTCAATGGGCCAAGGTACCTTCCAATGTCCTAAAGAAATATTTAAAAAATATATGAGCCTGATATCTACTTTAAGAGATGAAGGAAATTCAACTGGTCTTTGTTTTGTCTACAGGACCCGAAGAAACTGGTTGAGAAAGCTTGGAAGGATTACGAAAATAAAGTGTAAGTTTCAGTTCCACAAGAGGAAAGAATGGTTAAGAAATATTTGCTAGTTCTTCCTTGCACTAGTATTCTTCGGATGAGATTGAACTGGAACCCTGCCTTGTGATTAAAGGTGTCACTGTTTAAAGAGAGGCTTCCTCAACTCCTGCATCCCACCACAACTAATTCTACCAAAGAAAAATATACTTGGTCATCTACTGCTCTTGCCCATTGTAGTCAGACTCATTAGATGATGGAATTGGGGGATGAAGGTCTTGAGTGGATATCCAAGCCCCCTTGATATTTTCATGACATTTGGTTAAGATGAGTTTCCGGCAAATGGCAATACTATGGCCTCTGCATGATCCCCTTCCATTGCTTTAGTTTAGTTTAGAGATACAACGCGGGAACAAGCCCTTCGTCCCACCGAGTCCACGCCGACCAACGATCCCCGCACATTAACACTATCCCACACACAGTGGGGACAATTTAAAAAAAAAATGTACAAACCTGTACATCTTTGGAGTGTGGGAGGAAACCGCAGCTCCCTTAGAAAACCCACGTGGGTCACTGGGAGAACGTACACACTCCCTACAAACAGCATCCGTAGTCGGAATCGAACCCGGCGCTGTAAGGCAGCAACTCTACCGCTGCGCCACCGTGCCACCCTGATGGAAGCGTAATTGGAAGCAAATAGATCTAACTCCCTTGGATGGAATAAAAACAATTTGAGGACATGTTTTTTTTATGCTAAGGTTTTCGGAAATATTCAGGAACTTTGGACCAAAATGGGATAAAGGCTGCCCTGAGCACCAAACACGGATCTTGTATGAGTAACAGTTTCTGATGTTCTTTAGCTGGAATTTCCAGTTCCTATAAACTTATTTCCTGGCAACAAAATCTATCCTGCATGCTCCACCACAAAGCTTTCCTTCATCTTCCGAGGTTATTCCATTGGGAATAATCTCCATTGTTGGTTTCGACATTAATTTTTTTTTTAATGTTGGGGGTGGAGGAAGGGAGTCGCCCTTTCCTCTCCCCACACTCAGTCATCTCCCTGTCCCCTGACTCGGCCCACCCTACACTTCCTTAGCTCTGTATCTCCCACTCCCCCGACTCGGTCTGAAGAAGGGTCTCGACTCGAAACATCAAACCATTCCTTCTCTCCAGAGATGCTGCCTGCCAGGCATCTGCAGTCCCTTCCTCTTTGGTGTTTAAGAAGGAACTGCAGATGCTGGAAAATCGAAGGGAGACAAAAGTGTTCGAGAAACTCAGCGGGTGCAGCAGCAACATCTATGGAGCGAAGGAAATAGGCAACGTTTCGGGCCGAAACCCTTCTTCAGACTGTGCTCTTCAATCACTCTTTGGTTCTGGCCTTCTGTTCTGAAGGTGCTGGACTTATCCTCAATGTGCATCTTAAGGATATATTTTGTACGTTAAAGATTTTGAATGAGTGCATGCTGTATATTGATCTGTCGGTTTGCGATGAGTCAATCTCACACCTTGTTTTATTTTTCCATTTCGACTTCTTCATTTCATCGAGAGCCACTTTAAATGAACCCAGGAAAAGGGAAGTGGTTTGCAAAACGGTCACAAAATATTACAAACTGAGACAAAAGAGTGAACTCATTTTAAAGAAAGGCAAAGACAAACGCAAGCTGCTTTGATATTTTGGTTCCTTTAGTATTGCCTACAGTTGTATAATAATCCTTAGGTACACAAAAATGCTGGAGAAACTCAGCGGGTGCAGCAGCATCTATGGAGCGAAAGAAATAGGCAACGTTTCTGGCCGAAACGTTGCCTATTTCCTTCGCTCCATAGATGCTGCTGCACCCGCTGAGTTTCTCCAGCATTTTTGTGTACCTTCGAATTTCCAGCATCTGCAATTCCTTCTTAAACACATGTATAATAATCCTTTTTCTATGCAGTGTCAGTAACGGGTCACGGCAAATAAACAGGTCCATAATATGAGAGCAGTGACAATCTGGAGGACAAGCAAAGCATATTTGCAAGGCGCCTTGGATAACTTCCCAGATTGTGTTCAGTTCTGGGCATCGTGTTATATGAAAGATGTTGTCAAACTGGAATGGGTAGAGGGAAGATTGACAAGGATGTTGCCAGGGCCAGAGGGTCTGAGCTATAGGGAGAAATTGAGTAGGCTGGGACTCTTGTCCTTGGAGTGCAGGAGGGATGAGGGGGTGATCATACAAGGTGTACAAGATCACGAGAGGAATAGATTGGGTAGATGCACAGAGTCTCTTGCCCAGAGTAGGTGAATCGAGGACCAGAGGACATAGGTTTAAGGTGAAGGGGAAAAGATTTAGTAGCAATCTGAGGGGTAACTTTTTCCACACACAAGGGTGGGGGATGTGTGGAGCAAGCTGCCAGAGGAGGTAGTTGAGGCAGGGGCTATCCTAACATTTAAGAAACAGTTAGACCGGTACATGGATAGGATATGTTTGGAGGGATATGGACCAAACACTGGCAGGTGTGACTAGTGTAGCTGAGACATGTGGGCGTTGGGCCAAAGTGCCTGTTGTATCACTCTATGACTATGTCTGAGAACTTTGCAGTTAACCAGCTACTTATTGATGCATAAGCACTGCTGTATCTAGGAGTTGCAGCATTTAAAATGCCGCTAAAAAAAAGCCATGTTACAATGGCTGGATAATCTGTGTAGTTGCTGTGATGTTGGTTGGAATAAATGTTGTCCAGACCACCTGATCTCCAGAAATTAAAATGGTATGGGACCTTTATACCCACCTTAAAGACAGAAGTGGTTGCAGCCCCAAACTTCATCTGAGAGGGGCGCCATATCTCGTATGTTATGGCAGCATAGAACATACCATAAGTGATAGGAGTAGAATTAGGCCATTCAGTCTACATTGCCATTCAATCATGGCTGATCTATCTCTCCCTCCTAACCCCATTCTCCTGCGTTACCCCCCCCCCATATCTCCTGACACCCGTACTAACCAAGAATCTATCTATCTCTGCCTTCAATATATCCACTGACTTTGCCTCCACAGCCTTCTGTGGCAAAGAATTCCACAGATTCACCACCCTCTGACTCGAGAAATCCCTCCATCTCCTTCCTAAAATAACATCCTTTAATTCTGAGGCTATGACCTCTAGTCCTAGACTCTCCCATATGCTGAACACTCTACGGAGGAATTTGAATTCCGCGCAGTAGAGTTGCTGCCTCACAGCGCCCGGCACTCGGGTTTGATCCCGACTACGGGAGCTACTCCAGGCACTTTGTGTCTTCAGTAACTCAGCGGGACAGGCAGCATTTCTGGATAGAAGGAATGGGTGACGTTTTTGGGTCAAGACCCTTCTGCAGACTAATTGTCCCTAGTGTATGAGGGCAATCACTGGTCGGCACAGACTTGGTGGGCCCAAGGGGTTCTGAAGAAGGGTCTCGACCTGAAACGTCACCCATTCCTTCTATCCAGAGATGCCGCCTGTCCCTGTCTCTTCATTATGGTCCGTAGATTGCTTTATGCTCAGTTTTGCCAGATGCTGCTGTCTATTGTGGGCCATCACTGACTTTGGTCCCTGGGCAAACTCAGGGGGTCGTTGGAAAACTGTAAAGTCAGGACCAGTTATGTGTCTGTGTGTGTCTGTCCTTTCAACATCTGTGCGAGATGTTTGATGAGTTCCTTCTCTCTCCTAACTATTAGGAACAAGATCGAAAAGGAGAAGAAAGACCGGGCCAAGCAGTTTGGACTGAACCGTTCTGAAATAAGCCCTGCAGAAATTGCAGAGGATTTGGAGAAAGAGAGAAAGATGTTCCAACTCCAGATGTGTGAGGCAAGTTACAGCCCATGTAATTAAAACAATATTTATATCAATCTGAAGTTATACTTTACACTTGACTTTGCACTTTAGACTTTGGACATTCAGCGATAAACAGGTTATTTGGCCAACTGAGTCCACGCTGTCCAGCGATCACCCCATACACTAGCACTATCCTACACACCCAAGGGACAATTTACAATTTACAGAAGTCAATTAACCCACCAACTTGTACATCTGTGGAGTGTGCAGGATGAAACCGGAGCACCCGGAGAAAACCCATGTGGTCACAGATAGAAGGTACAAACTGTACAGACAGCGCCCGTAGTCGGGTTCGAACCTGGGTCTCTGGCGCTGTAAGGCAGCGACTCTACCGCTGCGAAACTGTAGAAGGAGGAAAACATAAAGTGTATTTACAAAATCTTCAATATCCACTGGAAGGATAAGAAAATAATTCTCTATGTCCCCAGTGTTGAGACCATCATTAATAATAATAATAATGGATGGGATTTATATAGCGCCTTTCTAATACTCAAGGCGCTTTACATCGCATTATTCATTCACTCCTCAGTCACACTCGGTGGTGGTAAGCTACTTCTGTAGCCACAGCTGCCCTGGGACAGACTGACGGAAGCGTGGCTGCCAATCTGCGCCTACGGCCCCTCCGACCACCACCAATCACTCACACACATTCACACACATTCACACACCCTACTAACCCTTCCTAATCTGAGGAAGGACATTCTTGCCATAGAGGGAGTACAGAGAAGGTTCACCAGACTGATTCCTGGGATGTCAGGACTTTCATATGAAGAAAGACTGGATAGACTCGGCTTGTACTCGCTAGAATTTAGAAGATTGAGGGGGGATCTTATAGAAACTTACAAAATTCTTGAGGGGTTGGACAGGCTAGATGCAGGAAGATTGTTCCCGATGTTGGGGAAGTCCAGAACAAGGGGTCACAGTTTAAGGATAAGGGTGAAATATTTTAGGACCGAGATGAGGAAAACATTTTTCACACAGAGAGTGGTGAATCTGTGGAATTCTCTGCCACAGAAGGTAGTTGAGGCCTGTTCATTGGCTATATTTAAGAGGGAGTTAGATGTGGCCCTTGTGGCTAAAGGGATCAGGGGGTATGGAGAGAAGGCAGGTACAGGATACTGAGTTGGATGATCAGCCATGATCAAATTGAATGGCGGTGCAGGCTCGAAGGGCCGAATGGCCTACTCCTGCACCTATGTTCTATGTTTCTAATGCAGTGGAGGGAATTATCTTTTGCATCCAGTATCATTGCAAAATATTGTTGCTTTTTTAATCTTTTATCCACTGACGTTCTCTGTAATTTATCTAAACTCTCTGCAAAATGCGCTCTTAATTAAGGAAGAGTGAGTGTTCGGCGCTCTTGAAATTAGTCATAGAATGATACAGTGTGGAAACAGGCCCTTCAGCCCAACTTGCCCACACCGGCCAACATGTCCCAGCTACACTAGTCCCACCTCCAGCACCTGGTCCATATCCCTCCAAATTTGTCCAACCCATATCTGTCTGTTTCGTAAACGTTGGGATCGCCCAGCCTCAACTACCTCCTCTGGCAGCTTGTTCCATACACCCACCACCCCTTGTGTGGAAAAAGTTACCCCTCGGATTCCTTTTAAATCTTTTCCCCTTCACCTTGAACCTATGTCCTCTGGTCCTGGATTCCCCAACTATGAGCAAGAGATTCTGTGCATCTGCCCGATCTATTCCTCTCAATAAGATTAGATTAGATTAGATTAGATTATTCCTTTAATAATCCTTTTCAGGAAATTACAGTGCCACGACAGCTTCAAGACAAACATAACACCACGTTTTCATACATAACAAGTTAAAATACGTTAAAATACAGGTTAAAATACAATTAATTTAAAAAAAGTGCAGTTATTTATGCTCATTATAAAGTCTTATAGCAGCTGGTAAACAGGACTTCCTGTATCTCTCCGTTTTGCACATTGGTGCAATCAGCCTCTGGCTGAAGATGCTGCTCTTGATCACCTTCAGGGCATGGAGTGGGTGAGTGGGGTTTGTCATTATGGAACCTAGTTTATTTAGAGTTCTGGCCTCTGCCACCTGCTGGACCGTTCGTTGCTCAGCCCCAACCACTGAGCCGGCCTTCCTGATTAGTTTGTCCAATCTGTTTTTATCCGCTATACGGGCGCCATCTCCCCAACAGGCCACAGCAAAGAACAGAGCACTGGCCACCACTGAATGGTAGACACTGCACAGTAGGGGTTGGCAGTAGAAGATCACCGCTCATCCTCCTGTGCTCCAAGGAATAGAGTCCCAGCCTTCTCAACCTCTCCCTGTAGCTAGTCCTGGCAACATCCTCAAGATTGTGAACTGATTGCGCTTTGTTTCTTTCACAGTATCTCCTCAGGGTGAGTGAAATAAAGATTCGCGAAGGGCCTGACCTCCTCCAAAGCCTCATCAAGTACTTCCATGCTCAGCAGAAGTAAGACATTTTAACGATCTTCCTCTATCCATTGAGATCATGACTGATCTAGAAACATAGAAACATAAAAAACAGGTACAGGAGGAGGCCATTTGGCCCTTCGAGCCAACACCGCCATTCATTGTGATCATGGCTGATCCTCCACAGTCAGTAAACCGTGACTGCCTTCTCCCCATATCCCTTGATTCCGCTAACCCCTAGAGCTCTATCTAACTCTCTTTTAAATTCACCCAGTGAATTGGCCTCTACTGCCCTCTGTGGCAGGGAATTCCACAAATTCACAACTCTCTGGGTGAAAATGTTTTTTCTCATCTCAGTTTTAAATGGCCTCCTCTTTATTCTTAGAATGTGGCCCCTGTTTCTGGACCACCCCATCACTGGGAACATTTTTCCTGCATCTTGCTTGTCCAGTCCTTTTACAAATTTATACGTTTCTATAAGATCCCCTCTCATCCTTTTAAATTCCAGTGAATACAAGCCCACTCTTTCCAATCTTTCTTCATATGACAGTCCCGCCATCCTGGGGATTAACCCGGTGAATCTGCGCTGCACTCCCTCAATAGCCAGGATGTCCTTCCTCAAATTAGGAAGGTATCTTAATTCTGTTTACCTGCCTTTGTTTTGTTGTGATTAATATTTTTTCCCTGACAAAATGTTTCTGATCTCTGGGTCTCAAAGTTTTCACTTAAAGTTCAAATTGCAAGGATGGATGTGGGAGGCACAGTGAAGGAATGTTTCTGACCTCGGTCCGAAATGTTTTACTTGCATTCTGAGACTGTGAGCTCTTGTTCTAGGACATGCCCCTCCTTCTTTCACCAGTGGCGCAGCAGTAGAGCTGCTGCCTTACAGCGCCAGAAACCCAGGTTCGATCCTGACTATGCGTGCTGGCTGTATGGAGTTTGCACGTTCTCCCCGCGACCTGCGACCAGCTTCTAAACAATAGAGAGTGAAGGTGAAATCGACCCAATCTCTCCTGTGTGACTGTCCTGCCATTTTATGTATCTGTAATCGGTCTGGGAAACATTCTAATGTATTACTCCACTGGCAAGTATATATCCTTTCTTATCCATAGAAACCAAAACTGCTCAGAATACATCAGGGGTGGCCTCACCAAGGCATTGTATAAATGTAGCAAGAAATCCTTGCTCCTGGACTCAAACCTCTGACTATGAAGGGCAACGTACTATTTGTCATTTTAACTGGTTGCTGCATTTCCAGTTTTGCTTTCAGTGGCTGGTGTACAAGATCACACCAATCCTTTAGTAGCTCAGCATTTCCCAAGCACTCATCATTTGATTAATATAGGTACACTACTCATTTTCCGACAATTGGTGGTCTGGCAACACCATTATGACTAATTTACAAAATTACAAATTCCCCCAGAAAATTTGGTTCCTAGGTTGGGCGAGGCAGCCAATCTTGACCTCATCGGGAATTCCATGGGCGATCTGTGAGTTGAATTTGCTCCCTGCGGCCTGGGCTCTGGAACTCCGGCCCGGCTGGAGCTGGCAGATCCGTTCCCATAGCCAACGTTCAAGGTTGACTCTGGTTCCAGTACCGTTGGACTCCTCGGTGGCCGTGACCCCCTGTTGGACCGACAAAATGGATAATCCAACATGGCTCTGGAACCATGGGTTAAAGAAGGAACTGCAGATGCTGGAAAATCGAAGGTAGACAAAAGTCCTGGAGAAACTCAGCGGGTGCAGCAGCATCCATGGAGCAAAGGAAATGAGCAATTTTCGGGCCGAAACGTTTCAGTCTGAAGAAGGGTTTCGACTCGAAACGTTCCCTATTTCCTTTGCTCCATAGATGCTGCTGCACCCGCTGAGTTTCTGCAGTACTTTTGTCTACTCTGGAACCATGGGTGGTGGAAAATGGGTGGGGGACCTGTACTCTGCCTCAGTGTTTTGTACCGATGGACAACCCTGTTACACCACATCTGCCATACACTTGTCCAAGCACTTCAACATGTCTAAGTCATCAACGAGTCTCTCTTTATTTGCAATCTTGAATCGGTGCTCAAATATGGGGTGTGATTGACAATTTAAATGCTCGCCGTCTACACATTCCCCAATCCTGAGTGTCGCCCGTCCCCGTGACTGGGGGAGTCTAGGGGAGACTGTTGTGGAATTCAAAAGCTGCTGTTTGATCACTGTCGGCTGAAAAGGAGAGAGAAAAATACTTGTTGAAACACCAAGTGCCATGGAATATAAAGCAGAACAAGATAGAAAGATAAAACGTGACCCAGGACAGCTTTGAAGTCGAGAGTCAATGCTGTAGAGAAGGTCAAATGCAGGAGGATGCCTGTGCATGGCTTTGAGTGCAAGTGTGCACGTCGGGATGTGATGACTGGGGTGATTAATGACTCGCTGGATAGTTATCTGGGATCATGAGTGGATCCAGCTGAAAGGGAAGAATTCCGATGGAAGCATGTGGAATAGGTTGTCGCCACGGACCTCTGTTACGGAAGGAGTTGAGTGGCTGTTGAAGTGAGTTTTGGCCAACACCTCTTCAAAGACACGAGGGGGAAATTAAAACAAAAACCCATCATTAACGTGATCCGTGTTAAAGCGGGAGATGGAAATGTGTTCGGAGCGAGGGACGGAACTTCATGGTGGTCAGTCTTGGAAGGAAAGTGGCAGTGAATTTGGAGCAAAATCTGTAAATGCTGCAAATTAATCAAAGCTGTTGGATGATGTTGCCAACTTTATTTGGACCTATTCCTGGAGATATTATCACAGGGCCTATCCCCAGCAGCTCTGCATTATTGAGCTATTTTTGCTCCTAGCAGCGTGCATTTTCTCTTTGTAAAGCTCATATATTTGTATTTGATTTTGGAACTGATTCTCTTGATGGGATAGAGATCTTGTTGAGCGGATCATTCCATTAAAAACGCCGTGTGATGTTACCTTGCTGAATATCCTGACAAAACGTCCTGATTTATACCAGTTCTCCACACATTTTCAACAATATTAATGTGTTAATATTAGTATTACTAAAATATTAGTATTACTAAAAGTATTCCGTCATAATTTTGCAAGTAAAATACTTGGTTGAAACAAAAACAATGGAAAATGGCCATTTGGGTTAATATTTTTGGAGCAGTTGCCTGTGGCTGCTGATGGAAGATTTGGATCCATCATCTCCCGATGGATTCTGCCAGAGCTGCTCGATCCCTTCAGCATCTTCTATCACATGTATCCAATGCCCACAGTATATTTCTATCTTTCTATTACTGGGTTAAAAATTGGCCTTCGATTGCTTGCACTAACAAGGTGCAAACTTGGAGCGCAGCGGTAGAGTTGCTGCCTTGCCGCTCCACGGACCCGGGTTCGATCCCGACTACGGGTGCAGTCTGTACGGAGTGTGTGCGTTCTCCCCGTGACCCGCGTGGGTTTTCTCAGACATCTTCGGTTTCCTCCCACACTCCAAAGACGTACAGGTTTGTAGGTTAATTGGCTTTGGTAAAATTGTAAATTGTTCCTTGTGTGTAGGATAGTGCTAGTGTAGTGGGTGATCGATGGTTGGCGCGGACATGATGGGCCGAAGTGCCTGTTTCCGCGCTGGGTCTCAAGTCTTAACTGCATCGAACTGCCACAAGAACCCAGGGACTGGCATCAAATGCGAATTTAGACTACGAGGAGCTCAATCCTTGTCTCCGTAGCATTCCTCCAAGTCATCAGGGTGTACTGGGGAATAACTTCCCCAACCTCTCCTCAGCAGGGTTGTGGCAGTCCGAGTGATTCCCAGTTCTCTGGGTGTGCAGGAATATTGCTGTCCCATATCAACATTCCAGACAACTTTATCCAGATTCAGAGACAGTTTCTTCTCAGCTGTTATCAGGCAACTGAATCATCCGACCACAACTGGAGAACTACTATCTATCTCATTGGACTATCTTTGATCGAACTTTGCTGGCTTTGCCTTGCACTATATGTTATTCCCTTATCATGTCTCCACACACAGTAATGGCTCGATTGTAATCATGTGTTGCCTTTCCGCTGACTGGGTAGCACGCAACAAAAGCTTTTCACTGTACTTCGGTACACCTGACAAACTGAAGCTGAGCTAAGGATGTAAACCCTGCATAGTGCAGGTCTTTTTGTTATCTCTGACTGCGATTGGCATTGCAGTCCCGCCACCTTCAAATTTCATTTGTCATGTACAGATTTAGGTGTGTATGGGACCACATGTTTCTAATCCAGCAGAGACCCAGCAACGAGACCGTCTAAGAATAGAGCCCTGGGCCCTGGTGCAGAATAGGATAGCTAACCAAAGTGTTTCTGTGTGGAAATATTGCCATTAGCTTATCGGGGGGAAACGCATGGTTTGGTTCTGTGATGGGACACACTTACTATGTTCCCATTCACTTAATTTATTCCAATAAGGGCCTGTCCCACTTGGCGATTTTTTCCGCGACTGCCGGCATCGTTGACTGACGTATCAGGTCACTAAAAAAGTAGCGGCGTGGCGCGGCGTGATGGCGTATTGACGCGCGGTGTCTCCTCAAGTGTCGCACCATTTTGTTTGTCACCGCTACATTTTGAAATGTTCAAAATCTTTCGGCGACCCTGATACGTCACAGTCATTGACGCCGGCAGTCGCCGAAAAAATCGCTGAGTGGGACAGGCCCTTATCTGCTTTATAAACACGTGTGGAAAATATGACAGAAAACGGCCAAGTGTTTAATTTGTATTGACCACTACATCTGTTATGCGTGGGCTCGGCAAGACTGTTCCTAACCCCATTCTGCTTTCTTTTTTCCAAAAGTTTCTTCCAGGATGGTCTCAAGGCAGCTGAGAGCTTAACTCCTTTTGTGGAAAAATTGGCGGTGATTATACACTCGGTGAGTTGTCGAGATGTTTGGGGTTCAGCACTGGGGTTGTGCTCTGTTCCAGAAGCCGTCAAATCCAAAGATAGATACAAAATGCTGGGGTAACTCATCGGGGCAAGGCAGCATCTCTGTATGGAAGGAATGGGTGACATTTCAGGTTGAGACCCTACAACTCCAATCCTCTTTCCAGAACAACGTAAATATTTTCACCCAAAAATTTATACACATTACCTGTTAATGCCACGATAACACGCTGTCAATATAGTCCACATTTTAAATTAATTCTTTGAGGTGTGTTTCTTAATAAGTTCACAAGTGATAGGAGTGGAATTGGGCCATTCGACCCATCAATGGCTGAGATATTTCTCCCTCCTAACTCCATTGATGAGTGTCAAGTCAAACTGTAATGAAAGGTATTACCTGCCTCCAAGTTAAAGGGGGAGGAGTGTTATGTATAGGATAATTAGGATAAGTAATTGGTGTCTTGTGATGTCTGGGGCAAGTACGCAGGAGCAAAAAAGACAAGGTGGCGTCCTGCAGTAAAGAAGCTTGTATGATTCCTCCCGTGTCCGAGCCTTTATTCAAGACTGTTCAAAGCATCCGAATACACAACAATTGGCGACGAGGATAAAAGAACGAAGATAAGAACAAGGCCAGCAAGAAGAATCGAAAACAAAAGTTAAAAATAGAAGTAGTATTTGGAAACAAGTGGAACAGCACCAAGCCAAATGGTTTTGAATTGGCGCCAAAAAGAAAAAAGTAGGAATGGGAAGCAATAGCTCAGGGAAGAGCTAGGAAAACAAGCAGGGGCAGTAAGGGTCACCAAGCACGGTGTCAGCTTACCTGGAATGTATCCAGGGCTGTGCAGCCCACAGCCAAGCCCAAGCAGCAGCCACAGACGTCGGGTGGGGGCCTAGTACCGTGAAGGCCATGGACAGGTCCAGAAAAGCCACCGACAAGAGGGCCGTGTAGCCCACGGCCAGCCCCAGTGGCAGCCACAGACATCAGGTGGGGGCCTAGTACCGTGTAGGCCACGGACAGGTCCAGAGAGCCACTGACAGAGGCTGAGTCTTCAGCCCAACTGGGAACAGTCAACCCGGTGGGGGGAGAAAGCAGAGAAAGCCCGGTCGGGAGCAGAGACAGCCCGACCGTGAACAGAGAAGCGGAGATAAGCCGAGTTCCGCCCGGGGCTTTAAAAAAAGGGCACACAGCACCAGAAGCGAGGAAAAAGATGGAAGTTGACTTGCGGCTAAAAACTTGAACAGTATAATCTAAGAGACTGTCCTAAAAACTGCCGCGATCGCCAGCGAAGGCATGCAGGACTGATTATCTACAGCACCCGATTGGCAGCCAGTTTTTCAGCTGCTAAAAGACTAAACTGTTAAGACCTACAACATCCAAATGTTGAATTACTTTGAATGGCTGAAGCAATAAATCAAGTGAAACTGTCAATTAATTGCTGAATCTGCCAAAATAAAAGGAGGGAAAAAAAATAGAAAAGAAGTGGTTTGGTCACTGAGTGAAATCCAGTTCATCATCTCGGGGTGGATGAATCAGATCCCATTCAAGCGGGGAATCTGCACAAAAACATTAGAGGACTTGACAATGAGGTTCGTAACTTCTGCCCAGTTGTCCCTTGAGGGTAGCCTTTCGGAAAAGGAATGCGTTTTTTTTAAATTATTAATTTTTTTTTAATCCATAGCTCATAACTACCTGTGTGTTAGCTTGTTGTATGTGGTCTGAAATCCTCTTTGATGGATGAGCTCCTTCCTGTTCTAATGAGTGTTTTCTTCCCTTTGGCCTGAAGTTGAAGCAAGTGCAGGATGAGGAGATGAAACAACTCACACAGATCAGGGACTCCCTCAGATCGGTGCTCCAGGTGGACCACAAAGAGGTGGGTGACTCTGGCGTCACGGATGCTCCTTGTATGTGAAAATGTCTCGGAAGGAAAACCAGCCAGATGGGATGGGAAATGGCAATGGTGCTGAGGGGTGGAGTCGTGAGGGATGGGACAGAGCAGTGGACGGTTCTGAAGGCTTGGTTCTTGGTTTCTTGGTCCTCCAAAGTATTCCAAATGGAATTTAAACTGGAGGTGAAGGCTCTCGGTGGTTTTGGAGGGGTTGTCCAAGAGCTTGGTCAAAGCTGAGGCTTTTAAGAAGCCAAGCGAGACATTGGGGAAGGGAGAGAATTCTGGAGCACTTAGATGTGTTAGCTGAAGATATGGGGAATACTGGTGGGATGAAGGGTGTGGATGTTCAGGAAACCAAGGTGGAGGATGTGTGCCATGCCAATACTTCAGATGCTAGAAATCTGAAGTTAAACCTGGAAATGTTTAACCCATCAGGAAATGTCATTGGGGATGAAAAAGGTTGGATTTAGTGCTTTTAAAGCAGTGATGTTTCCTCAAAATGGAGGGAGCTTGCTGAGGTGAAACTCTAAAGGGCCACGCGATTTTTTTCGGCTACTTGCCGGCACCCGTCATAGTCGCAGCAGGTTGCCGAAAATGTTCAAAATGTTGAAAATCCAGCGGCGACCAGAAAAAGGTACCAATCTTTGGGCGACTACTCACGACCAAACAGGCGTCATCCCGCAACATGTCGACACGTGACGCCTGTATGGTGGTGAGCAGTCTGCAACTCCCCCCCCCCTTGTACCTCGTATCTCCTCCCCCATTTTACCATGATTTAAACGCAGAAATCTCTTGTTGCTATGCATCTCATTTAGTTCTCATTATTAATGTTGTACAAGATTACTTGCTAGTCGTAAACTGGATTTTTTTTTCCTTCTGTTCGTTTTCCACCAACTGTTGTAAAAGATTTGCTTTCTGCATTTTTGTTTGAAGGAATGTTTGAATCGGAAAAATTCTGGCTACAGCATACACCCTCTTCCAGGAAACCGGATGTATGGAACAGAAAAATCTGGCTTCCTGTACAAGAAGAGCGATGGGTGAGAAACGGAGAGGTCAAGAGGCTTCCATTTTGTATGATCCATGCAGCTCGGTTAGCCTCCAGGAAATGCTTTAAACACAAACCGTTCACTACCAAAAGAACCCTTCTCTCTTCTCTCTTCACCTCCAAGAATAGAGGAGTTTAAGGAGAAATTTGATTTGAAAACCTCAACGGTGTAAAGAGATTTGGTGGTGTAAATAGGGTGAAACTGTTTTCCGTTAGCAGGCCAAAGCTTGCATTTGAGAACTGTGGCAAAAAGAAGCAAAGATGACAAGAGAAGACACCAAGTGCTGGAGCAATTCAATGGGTCAGACAGCATCTGTGGAGGACATGGTTAGGCGACGTTTTGGGTCGGGACCCTTCTTCTGACTGAAGAAGGGTGCTGAAGTGAAACGTTCTCCACAGATGCTGCCTGACCCACTGTTGCTTTAGCTCTTTGTGTGTTTTTGTTTTGTAAACCTTGACGCAAATGCTTTTGTGAAAATGTGACATGGGATAATTGAAATGATACATTTTGACAAAAATTAAAAAATACTTGGCTGGGGAAAAATAGTAGGGATATAAAAAGGAAAAAAAAGTAGAGTGAATTGGTTAGCCTTCACTCTAGGCATGAAACAATGGGCCGAACGGCTACTTCTGTGATGTAAAATTATATCATGCTTTCACTGAAACTTTTTAACCCTTTGCCATTAAGAGAGCTCACTGCTTGGTCTGAAGAAGGGTCTTGACCCGAAACATCGCCTATTCCTTTTCTCCAGAGATGCTGCCTGACCCGCTGAGTTACTCCAGCTTTTTGTGTCTTTATCACTGTTATTTAAATCCACTTGTATTTTACATTGGCCTTGCTAAATTTAATTCCACAACCCTTCACCCCCTTTTGAATGTGGAGTACAAGTTTCATCCTTTTCCTCCTTAGTCAACATTCCCTTCCTTCAGACCGAGCTCGATGTCCCTGCAGCAAAAATGACAATATTCATGGTCTCGACCAGAAACATCACCTATTCCTTCGCTCCATAGATGCTGCCTAACCCGATGAGTTTCTCCAGCATTTTTGTCTACCTTCGATCGATTTTTCCAGCATCTGCAGTTCCTTCTTCAACATATTCTTAATTGTATGTACTCCAATTTTACTGGGGACATTTTGCCTATTCTGCTATGTACAAAGGGCCATTAATGCATTCACCCTGGTTTCATCCTCTCTTTCCTGCTGACTTTGTTATCAAATCCAATTTTCCCTGGACTTCCAACCTTTAAGGCAACTAACAGCTCCTACAGTACGGCAACTTGGGAGTCCAGCTCCTAGTTTTCCCACACTCATGAAAAAGCAGAGAGGCAGTGGAATTCACTCGTGGTGTATTTTAAAATCTTTGGTTCTTTGTGCCTTGATATATCCTGTCGTCTGGGAAGCTTAAAATAAGGCCACGTGCTGGAGTAACTCAGCATGTCCAGCAGTGTATCTGGAGAACGTGGATAGGTGACGTTTCGGGATCCCGATCCGAAACATCACCCATCCATGTTCTCCAGTGATGCTGCCTGACCTGCTGAGTTACTTTTATTTGTCTTTTTTGTCAACCAGCATCTGCAGTTCCTTGTGTCTCCGTGTGAGAAACTATTGTGTTTGGACCTGAAAAAATGAAAGTTCCATTAAATGTGTGGCCTCCCTATAGTTTCGCCAACCATCGATAGACTGTTGGGTTGAATTCCCTGTGTCTGTTGCAAATCTTAATTCATCTTTTTCAATTGTCAGGATCCGAAGAGTGTGGCAGAAGAGAAAATGTGGAGTTAAATACGGCTATCTTACGATATCACACAGTACTGTGAGTAAAACGTGGTGCTACAGACTCGTGGAGGATAAACTTCAGGATGTTGGAGGCTACTTTATGTAAACCTGCTGTTATTGAACAGTGCAATTAAATAATGGACTACTATCATGTCTTTCTTTTAAATTGGGTTATTGGAATAACATATCGAATGACTTCCCTCATCCCCTAACGCTAAGGTGTTTCTATACAAATTGAAATTGCAAGAGGAACGAATTGCTTTTATAGTCATGTTGCTGATGAAAATCAGATGCAATGTTGGGCATTAGTTCTGCGGACATTAGTGTTTCCCAGTGTGTCGTGAGCCATGCAGGTCGGAAAAATGCTCCAGGATGGATGGACTTGGCCAGTCTGAATGGCAACCTTAAAGTTGCTACATCTTTTAGAAACATAGAAAATAGGTGCAGGAGTAGGCCATTCATCCCCATCGAGCCAGCATCGCCATTCAACATGATCATGGCTGATCATCCAAAATCAGTACCCCGTTCCTGCTTTTTCCTCATATCCCTTGATTCCGTTAGCCCTCAGAGCTAATACTAACTCTCTCTTGAAAACACCCAGTGAATTGGCCTCCACTGCCTACTGTGGTAGAGAATTCCGCAGATTCACAGCTCTCTGGGTGAAAAGTTTTTTCCTCATCTCAGCCCTCAATGGCCCATCCCTTAATCTTAAACTGTGACCCCTGGTTTTGGACTCCCCCAGCATTGGGAACATTTTTCCTGCATCTAGCCTGTCCAATCCATGCAGAATTTTATATGTTTCTATAAGATATCCTCTCTTCCTTCTATCCTTGGGGATAGTAAGAACCAGAATGCTGTATCTTTACTGATATCAACAGTCGACCATTTGGCGCAGCGGTAGAGCTGAAGCCTCAAAGTGCCAGAGACCCAGGTTCGATCCTGACTACGGGGGCTGTCTGTATGTGGAGTTTGTATATTCTCACTGTTACCATGTGGGTTTTCTCCAGGTGCTCCTGTTTCCTCCGACATGCTGGTGTGCAGCTCAGCTGCCTTCTGTAAATTGCCCTTACTGTGCAGTAGATCAATAGTCAGCACGGACTAGGTGGGCCGAAGGGCCTGTTTTCAAGTCGTATCTCTAATCTAACCTGAACACTTCTGCGGATACTGAATGGAGATAGAGTAGGGTTCTTCCCTCTCTCCAGAGATGCTGCCCGTCCCGCTGAGTTACTCCAGCTCTTGGTGTCTATCTTCGGTTTAAACCAGCATCTGCAGTTCCTTCCTACGCAAATGAATAATCCAAGTTAGTTTAAATAATTTTCTAGCTTAATGGCATTGGGTATGAAGTACAATTAATTATTTAAAAAATTAAACGGTCAGCTTGGGATAGAAAGAAATCTGGCCTCTTCTCATGAGGGGAAAACTTTGGAAGTCATTTTGCCCAATTTGTTTGTTCCAGTCCCGTTTTTCTCATTTTCTTCTCCAAATATCTCTCAGATCAACAGACCTCCGGCAAAACTCAACCTGCTCACCTGCCAGGTGAGGCCGAACCTCGAAGAAAGAAAATGCTTCGATCTTATAGCACGTAAGTGTAGTTATTGCAATGTGTACGCGGTGATCTTTCATTTGCGTTGGGCTGTTCGGCATTTCCCGAACTTTCTGCAACTGTGCAGGGAAGGAACTGCAGATGCTGGTTTAAACCGAAGAGAGATGCCAAAAGCTGGAGTAACTCAGCGGGTCAGACAGCATCTCTGCAGAAAAGGAACAGGTGACATTTCGGGTCTGAAGAAGGGCCTCGACCTGAAACGTCACCTATTCCTTTTCTCCAGAGATGCCGTCTGTCCCATTGAGTTACTCCAACTTTTTGAGTCTTTCTTTGCAACTATGGTAGTTCTGAATGGTGGTAACAGTATTTGTGTTCAGAAATGTGTCAGCTAATGAGTCAACAGCAAACTACTCCAAGCAAGAGTATGATGGTCTTCCGTTCTTTGACTATGGCGTTTTCCAGATGAGTGGTTGAGGCACATAGACTGGGAATATCCTGAAATCATTCCACCACTGATAAGGCACAAGTCTGGATTAATTTAGTTTAGAGATTCAGTGTGGAGACATGCTCTTCTGCCCACCGAGTCTGCGCCAACCAGCGCACACACACACACACACACACACACACACACACACACACACACACACACACACACACACACACACACACACACACACACACGGGATCATTTACAATTTTACCCAAGTCATTTAATCTACAAACCTGTACGCCTATGGAGTGTGGGAGGAAACCAGTGCACCTGGTGAAAACCCACGCAGGTCACGGGGAGAGCGTGCAAACTCTGTACAGACAGCACCCGTGGTCAGGATCGAACCTGATACTCTGGCGATGTAAGGCAGCAACCCTAACCCCGCGCCACGGTGCTGCCCATTGTGATGGAATAGTATCCACTGGGAATTAAACCGCCTTTACAGGTGAGACAAAGATTCACCTGGACCTCTTCCGACTTTGTCTATTGCATCAGATCTCTCTGTGGGAGCAAACACAGACCTGGCCATCACCACTTTGCTCAACTCTTGTGCTCTGTCCACTGTGGCCAACTGGGTGAGTGGTACTCTCTCCCACAAAGCTGAACAAATCCAAGATGAAGCAACCTGCATTAGCACCCCATCAGCAACCTAAATATTCAAAACGTCACCCGTTCCTTCACTCCAGAGATGCTGCCTGACCCGCTGAGTTACTCCATCTTTTTGCTGGTCCTTCATTGTCCCTGGCTCTAAATTCTGGATCTCCTCACCCCAAAGGCTCTGTGCAAATACTTCATTTACAAAGAGATTAGTGCCTCAAGGAAGTAGCTTTCCTTGCAAACTACTTGGTTGTGGGGGAGGGGGCGAGTAGGAATGGGTGATAAATCCATTATGATAAATCTGATGAGCATGGCTCGATCTGATGAAGGGTCTCGACCAGAAACGTCACCTCTTCTTTTTCTCCAGAGATGTTGCCTGACCCGCTGAGTTACTCCAGCACTTTGTGACTATAATGGGTGATAAATGTTGATCTGTCCACCAATTCCCAAATCCTGAAAAGTGAGTGGTGATCTTATAGAGGTGTACAAAGTCATGAGAGGAATAGATCGGGTAGATGCACAGAGTCTCTTGCTCAGAGTAGGTGAATCAAGGACCAGAAGACATAGGTTTAAGGTGAAAGGGAAAAGATTTAATAAGAATCTGAGGGCAAACTTTTTCCAAACAAAGGGTGGTGGATGTGTGGAATAACCTGCCAGAGGAGGTAGTTGAGGCTGGGACTATCCCAAAGTTTAAGAAACGTTAAGACAGGTACATGGATAGGACAGGTTTGGAGGGATATAGATCAAGCACAGGCAGATGGGACTAGTGTAGGTGGAACATGTTGGCTTGTGTGTGCAAATTGTCCGAAGGGCCTGATTCCATGCTGTATCACTCTATGACTATGAATAAGTAACAAAAAAAAATATCCGTTAATTAAATAAGGAATAACCATTCACCCTGCTCACGGTGGAGAACTCGTACTGCTTTTGAAGATCAACCATAATCTTTTGTATTTACCTGAGAGATTTAACGTGACCTTGGTGTAATATCTCAAACTGAAGGATGCCACCTCTGACAGTGCAGCACACCTGTGGGGAAGTGGGTCTGATGCTCTGATATGTAAAATTTAAGCTGAAACCGAGTGGCTTCCCTTTACTCCAACGCCTCTTATTTTCCGCAGATAATCGAACGTATCACTTCCAGACGGAAGACGAGCAAGAATGTCAAGTGTGAGTAGAAACGGTGGCTTTTATAAACCATTTCACACGGTATGGAGGATCACCTCAAAATTCAATCGCATAGTGCCTTTCTTGTTTTTAATTCTTGCACAACGTGAAGCCATTTAGTTTTCTCTCTGTAGTGATGGGTGCAAACGACTATTTGTGGGTTGTTTTTGCTTCAGTGTAGAAATTTGTCCTGGAACCTGCATGGGTTGCCCTTGTACCACTACTGTTTGTGTCAGTGCCTGGGGAGAAGTCATCCCCATTGCAACATGTTTATGTGATGTTTGTGTAAATCAAGGAATTGCGGAAGTCTCAACCAAAATAGGAGCGAACATAGAACATAGAACAGCACAGGAACAGACCTATCGGCCCACGATGTTTGGGTTGAACTTGATGCCGAGCTAAACGGACCTCAGCTTTCCATGGTCCATATCCCTCTATTCCCTGCAATTCCATGTGCCTAAAAGCCTCTTAATAGACAATAGGTGCAGGAATCAGTGCGATTGGAATTGTGCTCAAATATCAGGTGATTAACAAGATACTTGGTACATTGTGGAATATTTTGGAGCAAATTTACATAGTGCTTCCCGAACCAATGTTTGAGCATTTGCATTAGTAAAATTTAATACGGCTCAGACAACACTCTGAGAGATATAAGATTGTGGGTTCAATTCCTGTTCAAGAATCTTGAGTAGACAATAGACAATAGACAATAGGTGCAGGAATAGGCCATTTGGCCCTTCGAGCCAGCACCGCCATTCAATGTGATCATGGCTGATCATCCCCAATCAGTACCCCGTTCCTGCCTTCTCCCCATATCCCCTGACTCCGCTATTTTTAAGAGCCCTATCTAGCTCTCTCTTGAAAGCATCCAGAGAACCTGCCACCACCACCCTCTGAGGTTTTTTCTCACCACCCTCTGTGAGAAAAAATGTTTCCTCCTCTCCGTTCTAAATGGCTTATTCCTTATTCTTAAACTGTGGCCCCTGGTTCTGTACCACTGGTAAATGCCACTATAGTATCTACCTTTACCACCCGTTGGGCAATATGTGCCAGGCCATCACACACCCTCTGTGTAAAAAAACAACTTTCCTTCTCTTCACCTTTACAGCTACGCCCTCTAGTGTTGGACTAGAGAATCTGGGTAAAAGGTTCTGACTGTACCCCATCTATGTCTATCTTCTTCTTTTCGTGTCTTTGAAGCTGGTTGACTATATGACAGTTTCCCATTCCTTTACACAGTCCTTTGCGTTTTTGTTGAACACTGCAAGATCCTTTGAGCTGCACTGGTTGGGTAGTAGGGGGCAGACAAGGCAGTGCTGCATTGTATGGTCCTCTTCTCCACATTCACAGGTGGTTTGGCCAGTTTCATAGCCCCATCTGGGTCTATGATAAATGCATATACTTATAGTCTCCCCTCAATCTCTAACGAGAAAATAACCCAGAGAAAATTATCCTAGTCTATCCAATAACTTTGTAGCTGAAACGTTCTAATCCAGACAGCATTCTGGTCAACCATCTCTGCACCCTTGTCAAAGTCTGCACTTGGTCTAGTAGTAGTCCTATAAAACTGTGTGCATCTACCTCAAATATTGCATGGTCCTATCCTGTCTATTAGTTTACCAGAAACGGACCCTCATCCAGTGAGACTGTGAGGCCACTGATTTGTGTCAAGTCTAAAGCAGAAGGTGGTGTAGCTGCAGAGCTACTGCCTTACAGCACCGGAGACCCTGGTTCGATCCTGACTACGTGTGCTTGTCTGTACGGAGTTTGTACGTTCTCCCCGTGACGTGCATGGGTTTTCTTTGAGGTCTCTGGCTTCCTCCCACACTGCAAAGACGTACAGGTTTGTAGGTTAGTTGGCTTGGCATAAATGTAAAATTGTCCCTCGTGTGTGTGTGTGAAGGGTTAGTGTTAATGTGCGGGGATCGCTGGTCTGTGCTGACTCGGTGGGCCGTGTTGTGTCTCTAAAATGAAAACAGGAATCCCTTGATGATGGTTTGCGTTCATGTTCTTGTGTTGTCAGGTGGGTCGCTGTGTTGCAGAACAGCAAGGAGGAGGCGCTCAACAATGCCTTCAAAGGAGACGCCAGCCACGGCATCAATGACACGGTGCAGGAGCTGACCAAAGCCGTCATTGCTGATGTCCGGGCGATGGCTGGAAACGAGGTGTGCTGTGACTGCGGGGCACCAGGTGAGTGACGCGCACTGGCAGCCAATCCGTCATAAGGGACAGACTCGAACAATAATTACTGCTGAGCCACATCAGGAGATATTGGGGAATGTACAGTAAAGGTGGGTCTACTGAGCATGTGGACACAGGCTATGTGTACAGGGAGGGTGGCCCACACAGAGAGAGAGAAAGACATCACTACGGCATGGTTGCCATTGATGGAGCGATGGAAATCGGGGATTGCAAGAATCTTGGGTTGAAGGGATAAAGAGGTTTGGTTTAGAGATACAGCGCGGAAACAGGCCCTTCGGCCCACCGAGTACGCATCGACCAGCGATCCCCGCACATTAACACTAACCCTACACACACTGGGACAATGTTACATTTCTACCAAGCCAATTAGACTACAGACCTGTACATTATTGGAGTGTGGGAGGAAACTGTAGATCTTTGAGAAAACCCACGCAATTCACGGGGTGAACGTACAAACTCTGTACCGACAGCACCCGCAGTCAGGACCCAACTCGGGTCTCTGGCGCTGCAAGGATTATTTCACACATTTTCGTTTATAAAATGAGTTGCATTGGACAACAGCATATAGCAGAGAACGATATCAAGGGGATAATCTATTAGATAGCGCTTACCATTGTTCAAGGAATTTGATCATAAATCTTTTTGTTTTCCAACTAAATGTATATAATCCCCCCCCTGGTTTATGTTCCAGATCCCACTTGGCTCTCCACCAACCTGGGCATTGTGACTTGCATTGAGTGTTCTGGGATTCATCGGGAGTTGGGTGTTCACTATTCCAGGATCCAGTCTCTCAATCTGGATGTTCTGAGCACATCTGAACTCTTGGTACGTTAAATATTCTCTTCCCCGCCCTTGCCATCAAAGCACCCCCAGGATTTCTCTGGTAGGCAAAAGTGCTGGAGAAACTCAGCGGGTGAGGCAGCATCTATGGAGCGAAGGGATAGGTGGCGTTTCGGGTCGAAACCCTTCTTCAGACTGAAGAAGGATCTCGATCTGAAACGTCACCTATTCCTTCGCTCCATAGATGCTGCCTCACCTGCTGAGTTTCTCCAGCATTTTTGTCCACCTGCTGTTTTCATGGTTAGTTGCTGTTTTCACTATATAGACTGTTTGTGCCATTGATCTGGGCCTGTCTTGATTCCTGCAGCTTGCTGTCAATATTGGAAACGCACGATTGAATGAAATCTTTGAGGCAAACTTGCCAGCTCAGTGTGGTGTCAAACCCAGTCCAACCAGTGACATGTAAGTACCAAACATGGCCCAGTGCTGTGAATAGGTGGGGTGTGTGTGTGTGTGGGTGTGTGTGTGTGTGTGTGTGTGTGTGTGTCTCTCTCTCTCTCTCTCTCTCTCTCTCTCTCTCTCTCTTTGTGCACAGGATTTGATTTTGAGTATAGGAGCAAGGAGGTCCTTCTGCAGTTGTACAGGGCCTTGGTGAGACCACACCTAGAGTATTGTGTGCAGTTTTGCCTTCCTAATTTGAGCGAGGACATTCTTGCAATTGAGGGAGTGCAGCCTAGGTTCACCAGGTTAATTCCCGGGATGGCGGGACTGACATATGATGAAAGGATGGATCGACTGGGCTTATATTCACTGGAATTTCGAAGGATGCGAGGGGATCTTATAGAAGCATATAAAATTCTTAAGGGGTTGGACAGGCTAGATGCAGGAAAAATGTTCTTCAGGCTCAGTCTGCAGAAGGGTTTCGACCCGAAACATCACCCATTCCTTCTATCCAGAGATGCTGCTATTCTGTCCCGCTGAGTTACTCCAGCATTTTGTCTCTGTTTTCTAACGTCATTGTGCAAACCTCCATAGCCTCCCATTGGCAGTTTGTTCCATAGACCCACCACTCTCTGCAAAAAGATATCCCTCTGGTCCCTTGTATATAAATTCTTTCTGACCCAGAGTGCGCGCAATACTTTATTTCAACTACATCTTGTGAGTTCCACATTCTCACCAACTTGCAGTGGGTTATTCTGTTTAGACTTGCTGGTGTTGTGCTTTGTCTATGACCTCTAACATAACATCTGTGTAGTCTATTCTAACCTGGAGCTCTGCGAATAGCTGCTGGACACCAGTCTACGACTTGCGTGTATGTATAGTAACACAGCACGGTGGCGCAGCGGTAGAGTTGCTGCCTTACATTGCCAGAGACCCGGGTTCGATCCTGACTATTCGGTGTCTGTACGGAGTTTGTACGCTCTCCCCGTGGCCTGCGTGGGTTTTCTCCGAGATCTTCGGTTTCCTCCCACACTCCAAAGGCGTACAGGTTTGTAGGTTGATTGCCTTCGGTAAAATTGTACATTGTCCCTCGTGTGTGTAGGATAGTGTTAACGTGTGGAGTTTCCTGATCTATGTAGATTCGGTGGATGGGTGAAGGAGGATGAGGGGTGATCTTATAGAGGTGTATAAGATAATAAAGGGAATAGATACAGTGGATGCACAGTGTATTTTTCCCCACTGTAGGGGACTCAAGAACCTGAGGGTTTCGGTTTAAGATGGGGGAGGAACGATTTAACAGGAACCCGAGGGGCAATTTATTTACACAAACGCTGGTGGGTATATGGAGCGAGCTGCCAGAGGAGGTGGTTGAGGCAGGTACTATAACAGCATTCAAAAGATATTTGGACAAGTACATGGATCAGAAAGATCGGGAGGGATGTGGTCCAAAAGCAGGCAGGTGTGATTGGCGTCGATGGGGCATGTTGGTCGGCAAGGGCAAGTTGGGCTGAAGGGCCTGTTTCTATGAATATATGACTGTGATGTCCAGGCTATTCTCACTGTTTGTCCATAACATTGCTCACCGTTCAGCTATCAGTGGTACTTGTGGCTGTGTTGTTTCTGGACCCCAAACGGTTATATACAAAACATCTGGTCTTGATGTCCAGCATGTTATTGAAGGAGCTGGTTTCCAGACAAGCTGATGATGCAAAATCTCATTGGAGTCTTGAATGGCGATGACGGATCTCATGGAATTATTTTGAAAAGTGGTGGAACTAATTGTGGTATCCTAGTAGATATCCCTCAACAACATTAATTGGTTATCATGTTGGTAGTTGGCAGCTTGTTGTGAAGAAATCATTTCGCACACGGTGGCTCGGTGGCACAGTGGTAGAGTTGCTGCCTCACAGCGCCAGAGACCCGGTTCGATCCTGACTACGGGTGCTGTCTGTACGGAGTTTGTACGTTCTCCCCGTGACCCCGTGGGTTTTCTCTGGGTGTGATCCGGTTTCCTCCCACACTCCAAAGACGTGCAGGTTTGTCGGTTAATTGGCTTCTGGAAATTGCCCCTAGTGTGTAGGATGAGCAGGTGTGATAACATGGAACGAGTGTGAATGAGCTATGGATGGGCAGCATGGACTGGGTGGGCCGAAGGGCCTATTTCCATCCTGCATTGTTACCCTAAACTAGATTTGCAAGGGTGGCTGTGTTGAAAAGTACATTATTGAATTCTGTAAGGAACTGTTCAATTGAAATCTTTTATTCCTATATCCATAGGAATGCCCGAAAAGAATATATTACCGCAAAATATGTGGAACATAAATATACCAAAAAAGGCATCTGCAGAGGGGGATTTAAGCTGTTTGAAGCCATTCGGAACAGGGATCTCTTGGCATTGCTGCAGATGTATGGAGAAGGTGTGGATTTTACTGCACCCCTGACACTACCCGATGGGCAGGTAATTCTTGTCGCCTTCTGATGGATGATGTTTCCCAGATTCATATCTTTCAAAATTAAAAGATTCTCTGACCAGAATTGGTGGGAACTGTTTCTGGTCTAAATTAGATGAATACATTTTTTCTGGATGTTAATGAGATTTTTTTTCGCCACAGACGAGAGTGCTTGTGTTTGTATTAATGTTGTTATTTGTTGGATTTTATCCCTAGTCATTGTATCCCCTCTGAGCTCCTTCTGATTCAAAGTATTCAAAGGTTTTTATTAGTCGCATTCACATACACCGAGGTGTAATGAAGTGAAATGCTTTTTGCCATTTTGCAGTACACAAAATACAGACATAACACCAATGAGAGTCTTAAACACAAAGAACATCCCCCCACAATGAGGGAAGGCACAAAGTCCAGTCCCCAACCCCAGTTCACCCATAGTCGGGCCTATTGAGGCCTCCACAGTTGCCTCTACGGAGGCCCGATGTTCCTGGCCATTCTCGTCCTGATAGTTGCCACCACTGCATCTGTTCCTCGAAATTCTCATCTCTTGATGTTTTCAACCTTTAGCCCCACCCTTGCCCTTCACCCATTACTAGTTTTTATAGAGACACAGCGCGGTAACGGGCCGTTTGGCCCACCGAGCCCTCGCCGACCAGCGATCCCCGCACAATAACACTACCCCACACTAGGGACAATTTTACACTTATACCAAGCCAATTAACCTACAAACCTGTAGGCCTTTGGAGCGTGGGAGGAAGCCGAAGATCTCGGGGGAAACACACACGGTCATGGGGAGAACGTGCAAACTCCGTACAGACGGCACCCGTGGTTGGGATCGGACCCAGGTCTCCGGCGCTGCGAATGCTGTACAACACCGTGCCGAGATGCTGCCTTCTCTCCTTTTGTCCCAGATTCCAGTGAGGAAATGAAAGAAGAAAAAGATAATTTGAATGGATAGATCTTGACTTTGTAGTAAGAACATTTGTGACGGCACGGTGGTGCAGTGATAGAGTTGCGGCCTGTCCCATGAGCATGCGACTCCATGCGGCAAGCGCGACCTAAAGGGCCAGTCCCACGAGCATGCGACTCCATGCAGCAAGCACGACCTAACGTGGTCGCTTGAGCGGTACGGCCTCGCGGGGCCGGTCCCACTTCGATCGCCAGAGCCGTATGGAGTTGTGCGGAGCTGGTCCCGACATCGCGCGGGGCTCCGAAAAACTGACCGTGTTAAAAAATTCCGCGCGGCAACAGCCTGCCGGCCCGCAGCCGCCTCGACGCCGTATGTCACGCGCGAACTTCCCGCGGACTTCGCTCGCACTTTATGTCACTCACTCGACCTCCGCGCGGCCCCCGCTTCTGGTTTGGTCGCGCTTGCCGCATGCAGTCGCATGCTCGTGGGACCGGCCCTTTAGGTCGCGCTTGCCGCATGCAGTCGCATGCTCGTGGGACAGGCCCTTTACACTGCCAGGGTCCCGGGTTCGATCCTGACCACGGGTGCTTGTCTGTAACAGAGTTTGTACGTTCTCCCCGTGACCAACGTGGGTTTTCTCCCAGCTCTTTGGTTTCTTCCCACACTCCAAAGATGTACAGGTTTGTAGTCTAATTGGCTTGGTATAATTTTTTATTTTTTTTAATTGTCCCTAGTGTGTGTGTGTAGGATAGTGTAAGTGTGCGGGGATCGCTGGTCAGCATGGACTCGGTGGGCCGATGGTCCTGTTTCTGCGCTGTATCTCTAAACTAAACTAAAGTTTGTGTGTTGCCAGTCCTGTCTGGGGTTGTTGCTTTAAAATTGAAAGTTGTCACGAAGCAATTTCCTCCCCTATTTTTAAACTTTAGGAGCTTGGAGAAATACCACTGCACCTTGCTGTGCGTTTGGCTGACAGGTCCTCGCTGGCGTTGGTCGATTTCCTCATCCAGAATGGGTGCGTACTGTTTCTGAGTTAGGCGCACGCATTTTTCAGGCTGTTAATGAGAGTTCTGGCTGTCGAGACCAGAGTGCTTGTGTTGGATTATGTGGCTGATTAGAGTCATGCAGCATGGAAACAGGCCCTTCATCCCAACTTGCCCACTCCGACCAACACGTCCCACCTGCCTGAAGTCTGAAGAAGGGTCTCGACCCGAAACGCCACCCATTCCTTCTCTCCATGGGTGCTGCCTCACCCGCCGAGTTACTCCAGCATTTTGTGTCTACCTTCGATTCTATCCAGCATCTGCAGTTCTTTCTTACACACATGTCCCACCTGCCCGTGTTTGGCCCTTATCCTTCCAAACCTGTCCTATCCATGTACCAGTTTCTTAAACGTTGCAATAGTCCCTGCCTCAAGTACCTCCTCCGGCAGCTCGTTCCATACACCCACCACTCCTTTGTGTGAAAGGATTACCCCTCTGGTTCCTATTTAAACCTTTCCCCCTTCACCTCAAACCTGTGTCCTCTGGTTCTCTACCCCCTACTCCGTCCGGGCAAGGGACTCTGTGTATTCCTCTCCTGATGTTTGTTGGACTTTGTTCCAAGTCAGAGTATCCCCTCTGAGCTCCTTCTGGCAATTGCCATCCGAGCCAGATGCTAAATCACGATGGTCCATGCAGATTATTTTAGGAAGGGGGGAAACGTGGAAATAAAAAAAACACATGCTTTATTCGTAACATGTCCCACTTGTATTTACTGTACAGACTATTTATACACTCACTGCACCAAGCAACTCGATATCGCTTGGCTAGCCTCAAGGTTATGAGGTTGGAGTAAATGATTAAAAGCAGCCGGGCGATTTTGCTTGTGTGCTCTTGCCCAGCCTTGTAAACATAGTTGTGTGGTGTTCCCCACAGGGGTGGGCTGGATGTGAAGACATCAGAGGGAAATACCGCCCTCCATTACTGCTGCCTGTACAACAAAACCGAGAACCTCAAGCTGTTGCTGAAGGGCAAGGCCAGCACACAGATCGGTAAGGCTGATTAAACGACATGTTCGGTGGCAACCTTGAGTTTTCACCTCTGGATTCCCCTCTCTGCTTCTCTAGTCACCTTCATAAATTCAAAAGCGATAGGAGCAGAATTCGGCCATTCGGCCCATCAAGTCTACTCCGCCATTCAATCACAGCTGATCTATCTCTCCCACCTAACCCCATTCCTCTCCCCATAACCCCTGACACCCGTACTAATCTAGAAATATCTATCTCTACCGTAAAAAATATCCATTGACTTGGCCTCCACAGCCTTCTATGGCAAGGAATTCCAGATTCACCATCCTCTGACTGAAAAATTTCCTCCATCTCCGTCCTAAAGGAATGTCCTTTAATTCTGAGGCTGTGGCCTCTGGTCCTAGACTCTGCCACGAGTGGAACCATCCTCTCCACATCCACTCTATCCAAGCCTTTCACTATTCGGTAAGTTTCAATGAGGACCCCCCCCTCATCCTTCTAAACCAGCGAGTAGAGGCCCAGTGCCGTCAAACGTATGTTGTCATATGTTATCCCACTCATTCCTGGGATCCTTCATATAAACCTCCTCTGGACCCTCTCCAGTGGCAGCACATCCTTCCTCAGATATGGGGCCCAAAATTGCACCCTTTATGGCTTCATCGGCAGTCACTGATATGCTTGCCTCTTCTACTTTTCCCAGAGTGCTTTAATGCTATGTTTTATTTTCCAGCACCCTGTCATCAGGGTGGTTTTTCAGCGATTAAATTGCTGTACGAAGATTTTTTTTCCCCGCCCCTGTGGAGTTTGGCCAGGAAGACCCTGGGCCCCTTCCTTCCAGCATTCCCTTCAGCAGTTCATGTGGCTTTTTTAGAGTTCCAATCTCAGTGTGATAATCATCTCGTTGTAAATCAACACAAAATTGGGCCAAGAAGTTTGTCTTTATCGAGCAGAATGAATTTGGGCCCCCTCATGCCTAGTAGCATGTGTTTGTTTAAAGAAAAAAACAGACCAGCAGTATGTGTCACGTTCTGCTCATTCAAGCACTGGCGTTAAGCTTCCAAACCATCGCCTGTCCTTCCCCCCCCCCCCCCCCCCACTTTATTTATTTTTCCTTGCTACAAGCCAAATTGGAGGAACAGCAATTGCTTGGGCAGCTTACAACCCAGCGGTATGAATATTGATTTCTCTAACTTCAAGTAACCCCCCTCTCTCTCTCTCTCTCTCAATCCCACCCCCACCCTAGTCATCATACTAGGTACACAAAAATGCTGGAGAAACTCAGCGGGTGCAGCAGCATCTATGGAGCTAAGGAAATAGGCAACGTTTCGGGCCGAAACCCTTCTTCAGACTAGTCATCGTACTAGTTTCACTGTCGTCCTGCTTGGTTTCACTCATTGGTATCCACTTGTTATCACCTTTTCCCCGGCCAACAATGGACCATTGTGGGCTCCACCTTTCCTTGATCTTTGATTTGTTTGACTTCCTGGCTTTGATTTGTTCTTGTCACACCTTTTCATTCATTTGGTCTTTGTACCTCTTCATTCTTTAGTTTCCCCTTGCCCCTTATTCACAGATCGGAAGAAACGTCGCCTCTTCCTTTTCTCCAGAGATGCTGGCTGACCCGCTAAGTTACTCCAGCATTTGTGTCTGTCTTTTTGCCAACCTGCATCTGCAGTTCCTTCCTACACAGCAAGAAAAAAAAAATTTGAGAAATCTTGCTGTTCAACAGGAGAAATGAGATGATTATGAAGCAGATGCTACTGGGATGGTGGTCTTAGTTGAAGCTGAATAATTCCAGCAGTGAGCCACCGTGGGCAGGAAGTGTGGAGCACTTGTTTAGAACAGGATGCATACTTGTGGCTCCTTTCCTCAGTTTGTGCCCCATTTTGTAAACTAGCCAAGACACGGGATCATTGACTGGGATTGTGTGACTTGGTTCACACCCGTCGGGTGGCACGGTGGCGCAGCAGTAGAGTTGCTGCCTTGCAGCGCCAGAGATCCCTGTTCGATCACTGACTACGGGCGTTGCCTGTACGGAGTTTGCACCTTCTCTCCGTGATCTGCATGGGTTTTCTCCGGGAGCTCTGGTTTCGTCCCACACTTCAAAGACGTACATGTTTGTAGGCTAATTGGCTTGGTAAAATTGTAAATTGTTGCTCGTGTGCGTGGGATAGTGTCAGTGTGCGGGGATCGCTGGTTAGTGCGGACTTGTGAGCCAAAGGGCCAGTTTCTGCTGTGTCTCTAAACTAGACTAAACCTCCAGACTTTTCCTCTCGCAGGGAACGTGGTCGGAGAAACGGCCCTGGACGTGGCGAAGAAGTTCAACCATACCCGCTGCGAGGAACTGGTACGGTTTTGGAACAAACAGCTAGACCATTTTTAAGCTGATTGTGATGAGCATGAAGCAGAAGTTGAACTGTCCTGTGTCGCTTGCTTGCAGATTGATCAGGTGCTGGCGGGGAAGTTCAGTCCCTCAGTTCATGTGGAGTACGAGTGGGTTATGCATCAGGATTATGCTTATGACAGTGACGAGGACATGGATGAAAAGGTAACATTAGACCCTGCGGTTTTGGTGTCGGCCTGCTGGCCAATGTTTAGGCCTCTGCTGGAATATTGCGTTTAGTTTAGAGCGGAAATAGGCCCTTCGCCCACTGGGTCCGTGCCGACCATCGATCACCCTGTACACTAGCAATAGGGACAATAGATCCTACACATTAGGGACAATAGGTGCAGGAGTAGGCCATTCGGCCCTTCCAACCAGCACTGCCATTCACTGTATTCATGGCTGATCATCCACAATCAGTACCCCGTTCCTGCCTTCTCCCCATATCCCCTGACTCCACTATCTTTAAGAGCTCTATCTACCTTTTCTCTTGAAAGCATCCAGAGAATTGGCCTCCACTGCCTTCTGAGGCAGAGAATTCCACAGATTCACAACTCTCTGGGTGAAAAAGTTTTTCCTCATCTCAGTTTTCTAAATGGCCTAGCCCTTTTTCTGAAACTGTGGCCCCCTGGTTCTGGACTCCCCCAGCATCGGGAACATGTTTCCTGTCTCCAGCGTGTCCAATCCCTTGATAATCCTATATTTTTCTATAAAATCCCCTTCTAAATTCCAGTGTATACAAGCCTAGCTACTCCATTCTTTCAACATATGACAGTTAGAGGGACAATTGACAATTTACAGAAGCCAATTATCCTACAAACCGGGACGTCTTTGGAGTGTGGGGGGAAACTGGAGCACCCGGAGAAAACCACATCGGTCACGGGGACCACGTACAAACTCCGTACAGACAGCACTTGCAGTCTGGATCGAACCCGGGTCTCTGACGCTGTGAGGCAGCAACTCTACCGCTACGCCACCATGCCGCCCATAGTACAGCAGGCATCACTATACATGGAGGATATCAAAGCCAGTTGGAAGTGCATAAGCGATTTAGTAGAGGGCCCTGAAAACACAGAAAAAACAGGGGATTTCAGACAGAGATTTAAAGGCAGAGATTAACAGATTCTTGGTTAGTAAGGGTGTCGAGGATAATGTAAAGGCAGGAGAATGGGGTTGGGAGGGGAAGATAGATAAGCCATGATTGAATGGTGGAGTAGACTTGATGGGCCGAATGGCCTAATTCGACTTATGAACATGATTTGATTGAAACATTCAAGATGGTGAATTGTTCTGCTCTGATCTGTTGCGTCTTCAGCAATGGAGGGTCCGGGACCCCTTTCCTAAGTCGGCTCTCTCAGCTTTGACCTCCACTTCCATCTTTAAGATGTTGTTAAAAGCCTATTCTTTAAAACAAGGTTTTTGCCACGCAGGATCGTATAGCCTGTTGTGGATTGGTTTGATAATGCACCTTTCAAGTGGAGGGAACCATTTTACAAGTTAAACGTGCTCTATAAAATAATGTTGTTAATTTGTTAGTGTTTTGATCTTAAAGGGAAAACTGCAAGACCAACTCTATTTCCTCTTCTGATGGGATAGGTGAACCAGTGCTGCCCTCTTGTGGTGGGTTACTGTCCCGAACACCAAGAGGCCTGTTTGTGAATGAATGGAATATTGTGTAGGAAGGAACTGAAGATGCTGGTTTACACCATAGATAGACACAAAAAGCTGGAGTAGCTCAGCGGATCAGGCAGCATCTCTGCCTGAGTACATTCAAAGCCGGGGTGGATGCGTGGAAAGGAAAGCTTACACCAAAGATAGACACAAAGTGCTGGAGTAACTCAGCGGGACAAAGGATGGGCAACGCTTTGGGTCGGAACCCTTCTTCGGACTCGGTCTGCCTGACCCGCTGAGTTACTCTGGCGCTTTGTGTCTAAGCTGAGGTCATAAGGTCATAAACTCATAAGGAATAGGAGTAGAATTAGGCCATTCGGCCCATCAAGACTACTCTGCCATTCAATCATGGCTGATCTATCTCTCCCTCCCAACCCTATTCTTATACCTTCTCTCCATAACCTCTGACGCCTGTACTAGTCAAGAATCTATCTATCTCTGCCTTAAAAATATCCACTGACTTGGCCTCCACGGCCCTCTGCGGCAAATAATTTCAGTTTCACCACCTTCTGACTAAAGAAATGTCTCCTCATCTCCTTCCTCTAAGAACATCCTTTAATTCTGAGGCTCCGACCTCTAGTCCTGGACTCTCCCACTAGTGGAAACATCCTCTCCACATCCACTCTATCCAAGCCTTTCACTATTCTGTATGTTTCAATGAGGTCCCCCCTCAATCTTCTAAACTCCAGCGGGTACAGGCCCGATGTTGACAAACGCTCATCATAGGGGGGAACGTGAGGGGTGAATGGATTTGAGGTGGAAGGTTAGCTTTGATCCTCCCCGAGTTGGAGGAAGCATGAGGCATTGGCCTGTTTGTGTGTTGCGTGATGTTGTTTAATGCCATTGGCCGTAGTGCTGACTTGTCTCACCGCAACCGCTGTTGTCTCGCTCCTTGCACCAGGTCAGCCCTTCGCAAAGATCCTTCAAGTCCAGTGGTCTCAGCCAGATCTCGCCCACCACTTCTCCGAGTAACTCCGTAACTTCCTCGTTGTTCGTCAACCCCAATCCGTCCGGCTCCAAGAAGGAGCGATGGAGTTTCGCCGGCACTAATATCGTGAATGAGACGTACGGGGCCTTGGTGCTTCTGCCGAAGACAGTAGCTCCGTCTCCAGCCTCTGACTCGGTCCCACCACCACTGCCAATCAAGACGTTCACCAGGGGTGAGTGTTTAAGGGGTAGACTGGGACAAGGGAGCCTTTAGAAATACGATCTACCTGGCAGGGGCTACAGCCGTCACCTTGGGGGATCTCATCGTGAATTTACAGTTGAATTGAAAGTTCTGAAATGCTAATGATGATTTTTACTCAGTGGCGCAGCGGTAGAGTTGTTGCCTTACATTGCTTGCAGCGCCGGAGACCCGGGTTCGATCCCGACCACGGGTGCTGTCTCTATGTCCTCCCCGCGACCTGCGTGGGTTTTCTCCGAGATCTTCGGTTTCCTCCCACACCACAAAGACGTGCGGAGACATAGGTAAATTGGCTTGCTAAATGTAAAAAGAAAATCGTCCCTAGTGTGTGTCGGACAGTGTTAATGTGCGGGGACAGCTGGTCGGAGCGGACCCGGTGGGCCGAAGGGCCTGTTTCCGCGCTGTATCTCTAAACTAACCCAACATTAGGTGCTAACCTGATTTTCCCTCAGCTGGTCCTGCTAGCTCTGTTTGTAGCATCCACCCTCCATTTGAGCTCCCCTCTCTCTTCCGTTATCTCTATCCTTTTCTACCATTCTGTTCTCTTCTCCCTTTCATGGTTGTTTACTTTCACTTGAACGTTTCTATTCAACTTGCCTCACCCAATTGCCAAACACTTTAACTCCCCTTCCCATTCCCACACTGACATCTCTGTCCTGGGCCTCCTCCATTGTCAGAGTGAGGCCAAAAGCAAATCAGCACCTCATAATTCGCTTGGCATCTTCCAAACCAGCGCTATGATGTTTGATTTCTCTAACGTCAAGCAACCCTTGCATCCCTCCCCAACTTAGTCATCGTACTAGTTACACTGTCGCCCTGTTGAATTTCATTGCCTGTATAACTCGTTATCCCAGCCCACAACCAGCAATGGACCATTTCCTTGATAATCTTTACTTTTGGCATATCTTTCATTTATTTGTTCTATTTCTCTCTATATCACGGTCTATAACTCTCATTTCCCTTTCCCCCGGATCTCGGTCTGAAGACGGGTCTCGACCCGAAACGTCACCCATTCCTTTTTCCCAGAGATGCTGCCTGACCCGTTGAGTTACTCCAGCTTTTTGTGCCATGCCACACCACCATCTGTGTGTGTGTGCTTGGCACATTCACCTTGCGGGCCCCTGCCACTGAATTTTCTAATGGGTTGAGGAGTGATTATTGTACTGGGCTGGATTAAGCTTGATTCACCCAACCATGCGCTTGCCTCTCAGTGACGCCTTGGCTTTACTTGCCCTCCATGGCCATTTTTGCCTGTGTTCAGGTAGCCTTCAAGCTTGCTCCGAAGATAGACACAACAAGCTGGAGTAACACAGTAGGGCAGGTAGCTTCTCTGGAGAGAAGGAACGGGTGACGTTTCGGGTCGAGACCCTTCACCGCCCAGTTTTTGGACACAATGGATTCATAGCATTGTGATGCCCTCTTTCAGCTGGCTCCATGGACGGGCAAAACAGACGTGGCTCCTCGTCACCGGGGCATAGCCCTGTTCACTCGCTGGCTCCATGCTACGTGACTCCACCCACGAAAGCTCCAGGTAATCACTCCCTTTGTTCCACAGACCCTTCCCTGTGTTTGGCCGGGGCACCCCCTCTGCGGGGAGCAGATGAACCATTTCAGGCGTAGAGTTGAACTGAAAGAGAATCTCCTTTTAAGATCTGGAATTGCAGTTTCTCTTTGGACTATTGGCCAGTTGTTCACAACCTGCGTGTCAAATCAGACAAACCGCAGCCTGGAGGTTGGCTGAGCAAACGTGCCCGCCACAAAGGGTGGAGATAAGGAGAAATGCCTTCAGTCAGAGGGTGGCGAATCTGTGGAATTCACTGCAAATTAATTCACTGTGGAGGCCAAGTCAATGGATATTTTTTAAAGCAGAGATAAATAGATTCTTGATCAGTATGGGTGTCGGGGGTTATGTGGAGAAGGCAGGAGAATGGGGTTAGGAGGGAGAGATAGATCAGCCATGATTGAATGACAGAGTAGACTTGATGGGCCGAATGGCCTAATTCTGCTCCTATCACTTCTGGCCTTATGATGTGATCACGGGGAGACTGACCTACCCCATCTACACTGATCCCACCTGCCTGCGTTTGGCCCATAATATGGCAGGTGTGCGGAATGGTCTGTCGATGTTCTATCAGTAAAATTGCCTTAAGATTGCCGATTAAATGATGAACGATACCAACTCTTTAATTTTGGTCAGGCCGTCTGGATCTGCCTTGGAGACACTCGGTTGATGGGTCCACAGATGCTTTGAGCTGCCAGAGCAGGTCGGCTTCTCAGAAGAGGTTGTCCCACCACTGGGGTTCGCTGGCTCCGACAGAACTGCCAGAGTGCCGGAGGCAGGAGCTGCCGACTGAGCCGACTCTGCAGCACTCCGAGCCACAGCCCCCTCCCATGCAGCCAGCACCCACGCATGAACCGCAGCCGCCACTCAGGTAGGGAGCTCTGCTTTCCTGTACCGGGCTGATCATTGTGCTTTCATCACCCAAGCCCTGCCGCAGCTGGTCTCTTGTGAAATCTTAATTGTGCGTTTGTATTGATAGAGATTTTTCGTAAATGTTGCGATATTACCTGCCTCAACTACCTCTTTCGGCAGCTCGTTTCATATACACACGCAACCCTCCGTGAGAAAAAGTTAGCCCTCGGGTTCTAATTAAACTACCCCCCCCCCTCACCTTAAACCTATGCCTTCTATGATTCCCCAATTCTAGACAAGGGACTCTGTGAGTTCATGCTATCCACAACAAGTTGTGAGTCTGTGGAATGGCTCTCTGGATGCTGTCAAGAGAGAGCGAGACAGAGCTCTTAAAGATAGCGGAGTCATGGGATACAGTGAGAAGGCAGGAACGGGGTACTGATTGTGGATGATCAGCCATGATCACAGTGAATGGCGGTGCTGGCTTGAAGGGCCGAATGGCCTATTCCTGCACCTATTGTCTACACAAGCACCATGCGTGATGGGCTGAAGGGTCTGTCTCCGTGCTGTATGTCTAGACTAAACTAAACTTAAATTGGAGAAGGGTCCCCACCTGAAATCGCCTATCTATTTTCTCCAGGGATGCTGCCCAACCTGCTGTACTCCTCCACCATTTGTGTCTATCCTTTGGGTTTGTGTTTGTTCATTCTGTGCTGTCGTGTCCTTAACAAAATAAATTAAAAAAATCACCATTTCACTTTAAATCATGTTTTTCAGTCCCAATCGTACAACATTCATCAGGATACCCAGTGGGGGCAAAGCAGTAAAGAAGCCTAGAGGTATGTGTCAGCATAGACCTGGGAATTAAGGTAGTATGTATATTTGATGCAATGATTTCTATTGACTTCATAACTTTGGTTCCAGTCCCATTAAAACCAATGGAGCCGGATTCTGGATGCGGAGGACAATATTTCTCTGCCTTGAATTCCTCGCCATAGAAGGCTGTGGAGGCAAAGCCAGTGGATATATTTTAAGGCAGAGATAGATAGATTCTTGATTAGTACGGGTGTCGGAGGTTATGGGCAGAAGGCATGAGAATGGGGTTAGGAGGGAGAGATAGATTGAATGGCGGAGTGGACTTGATGTGCGAGTGACCTAATTCTGCTCCTATCGCTTATGATCTTATGATGTGCAAACTTTACCGCAAACCTGACGGTGCCTGCAACGTGGAACGGGTTTTTACACCATTGTTAAGGGCGTGTCCCACTTTCACAACCTAATTCACGACCTTTTTTACTCGTGGACATTTTTCATCAGGCTAGAAAAACGCCCCGACCTACTTGATGCCACGAGTACCTACAACTAGCATCACGACCTACCTACGACCTTGTGACGACCATGCTGCGAGTATGAGTCAAGGGCAAACTCGGCAGAGGTCGTGAAATTGGGACAGGCCCTTTAGTTTAAACAAACGGTGGAGATGTTCGCAGAGAAAGTGTTTCGCAGTGGCATTCAAAACCCAACGGTTGGAGTATTTCATACCTTAAAGATCCTTCACGCCAACTCGAGAGCAGTCCTGAACTACTATCCACCTCATTGGTGACCCTTGGACTATCCTAGATCAGACTTTGCTGGTTTTACCTTGCACTAAACGTTAATCCCTTTTCATGTATCTACACACTGTAAATGGCTCGATTGTAATCATGTATTGTCTTTCCGCTGACTGGATAGCACGCAACAAAAGCTGTTCACTGTACCTCGTGACAATAAACTCCAACGATAAATCTTAAAAGCCCTGTCCCACTGTACGAGTTCATTCAAGAGCTCTCCCGAGTTTAAAAAAAAAAAAAATCAAACTCGTGGTAAGCACGTAGAATGAACGTAGCTGGTACGTCGGAGCTCGGGACGTCTATTAGCGGCTCGTAACGCTAACGGCAGGTACTCGGGAATCGCGGTAAGCTCGGGAAGACTTGTGAAGGATTTTCAACATGTTGAAAAATGTCCACGAGAGCCCCGAGTACTTACAAGCGGCTATTACTGTAAATATCCGCGTTCGAATCAGGGCAAACTCGGGAGAACTCTTGAATGAACCCGTACAGTGGGACAGGGCTTATAGTCATTCAACTTTAATCCAATCTTTAGCATGAATGTTTCAACATTGGTATAATCAATTCCTAGTGAGTGCTACAGAATTGTAAGTGGGGAGTGGTGATCGAGTTGAATCAATTCACAAAGAAATAGCCGGGCATGGTGGCCAAAGAATTACTTCCTGTGCTGTGTGTTTCTCATTTATAAAAAATTATATTATTTTACCAACAGAGCCAAATTCAAGAAATCATGATGATGTCTATATTGTTCCTGTGAACTCCAAACCAATCCCTGTACCACTGCCAAGAAAATCTGTTGGGGTGAGTTGGTGTCATCTCTTCCTGGGCTGCTGTAGTGAATCTTCCATTGGGAGGTCAGAAATCATTCAATGTGATGAGGTGAAAACCAAACTCTTGACCTTTGATGTTAGTTTAGTTTAGGTTAGTTCAGTGATGCAGTTTTGAAATGGGCCCTTCGGCTCTCCGACTCCACGCCGACCAGCAATCATCCATTCACTAGTCCTATCCTGGATACTGGGACGGCACGGTGGTGTAGAGCTACAGCCTTACAGCGCCAGAGACCTAGCTTTGATCCTGACTGCAGGTGCTTGTCGTTATGGAGTTTGTACGTTCTCCCCGTGACATGTGTGGGTTTTCTCCGGGATCTTCGGTTTCCCCCCCCCCCCACACTCCAAAGACGTACAGTTTTGTCGGTTAATTGGCTTGGTGTAAATGTAAAATTTGCCCTAGTGTGTTAATGTGTGGGGATCACTGGTCGGCGCAGACTCAGTGGGCCGAAGGGCCTTTTTCTGCACCGTATCTCTAAAGTCTAAAGCTGCGGACGATGATTTATACCAACGATAGACACAAAGTGCTGGAGTAACTCAGCGGGTTCCTCTGACGAAGGGTCCTGACCGGAAATGTCACCCACCCATTTACTCCAGAGATGCTGCCTGACCCACTGAGTTACTCCCAACAGATTGTGTCTATCTGAAATTCAAGCTGTTGGATTGCAGTAAGAGTTGGGTCGTCGAGTTTCAAGGTATGATCCCCCAAGTCCTTGGGGCAGCTGGTGCATTAACAGTAAATACTGATCTTGCCAGCAGAGTCCATTTGCTGAGAATTAAAAAATAATGAGAGAATCAAGCACCTTGCAATACTGTACGGCAGAATATTGGGGAAAAGGCAATGGTGCAGTGTTTCACTGTGTTGACTTCTGCAGGTGAAGCTGAAACAGAAGAGGGTCAAGGCAATCTTGGACTGTACTGCGGACAATTCCGACGAGCTGACCTTCGCCAAGGGAGAGGTCATTGTTGTAACTGGAGAGGAAGACTTGTTTTGGTGGGTGAGTATCTGCCCTCGCTGCTCTCCAGAAGCTCCTATCACTGTTATCCAAGCTTCCACCTAACATAATAATAATAATAATAATAATATCTTTTATTGTCATTGCACATAGGTGCAACGAGATTTGGGTATGCAGCTTCCATCCGACATCATAACTTAAATAACTACTAAAATTTAGGTTTAGATACCCCGAGAACATGGTTTGTACAAAACCACACTGAAAGTACCTTGCAGAACGCTAGACATTCACCATGTACTTGGCATTGCTTCAGACAAACATGATGATCAGTCTGAAGAAGGGTCCAAACCAGAAACGTCACCTATCCATGTTCTCCCGCTTTGCTGCTTGACCCACTGAGTTACTCCCAACACTTTTTTTTGTAAATCAGCATCTGAAGTTCCTGGTTTCTAAATTTTGACTGGTCTGCTGTGATATCGCCTCAAGGTATGCCTACTTTGAAGAAGGTCTCCTCCTTTCTCAGAGTTCTGTGAGACCCTCTTCCACTGTTCCCCCTCTGTGAACAGCTCATCCCTATTCTCTACCTGTGATGTAATATAGTGAATGACAAACCTGGGTGCATTTTCTTGTGCTGTTTTTCCATTCGTGGAGTCCTCTGGTACAAGGAAAAGATCCTTCAACCCAATTGTCTGTTAAGGGGGATACATCACAGAGACAGGGCCCTTCGTCCCACCGAGTCCGTGCCGACCAGCGATCACTATCCTACACACTGGGGGCAATTTACAATTTTACCGAAGCCAATTAACCTACAAACCTGTATGTCTTTGGCATCCCCCAATCTTTGCTCATCCCCAATCCTTTCCCCTCGTCACTTTAATTTCATGTATCTTGAGGTGTTCTATGAATGTTGGCAGACCAATTTCCCTCCTACATAGAAACATAGAAAATAGGTGCAGGAGGAGGCCATTCGGCCCTTCGAGCCAGCACCGCCATTCATTGTGATCATGGCTGATCGTCCCCTATCAATAACCCGTGCCTGCCTTCTCCCCATATCCCTTGACTCCTGGGAATAAAGTTCTCTCGTATCGTATCAGGATTGAACCCAGCGCTCTGCAGTAAAAAATTTGGAGACCCACATTGGGAATTGCTAAATCTCCATTGATTAACAGTGGAGGCATGCCTCTAGAGCTTAGCGCTAAATCAAATGGTTCTGATGTCCCGCACAAGTTGCACAAGGACATCAGAACGATTTTGGGAAACACAACATGGCGTAATGCACTTTAAGTGTATTTTATTTTAGAGATACAGCATGGAAATGGGCCCTTCGGCCCATCGAGTCCGTGCTGACCAGAGATAATAATAATAATAATGGATGGGATTTATATAGCGCCTTTCTAATACTCAAGGCGCTTTACATCACATTATTCATTCACTCCTCAGTCACACTCGGTGGTGGTAAGCTACTTCTGTAGCCACAGCTGCCCTGGGGCAGACTGACGGAAGCGTGGCTGCCAATCTGCGCCTACGTCCCCTCCGACCACCACCAATCACTCACACACATTCACACACAGGCAAAGGTGGGTGAAGTGTCTTGCCCAAGGACACAACGACAGTATGCACTCCAAGCGGGATTCGAACCGGCTACCTTCCGGTTGCCAGCCGAACACTTAGCCCATTGTGCCATCTGTCGTCCCAACAAGATCGAGATCACTGTCGAGATCACTGGTTCTATCCTACACACTGGGTGGGGACAGTTTACAGCAGCCAATTAACCCACAAACCTGCACGTCTTTGGAAGATGGGAGGAAACCAGCGCACCCAGAAAAAACCTAAGTGATCACAGGGCGAATGTACAGACAGCATCCGTAGTTGGGATCGAACCCGGGTCCTTGGCACTGCAAGGCAGCAACTCTACTGCTGTGCCGCTGTGGTGCCCCATAAACTTTCATAAGTCAGAGATAAATGACTTCCTGGTGATATTAAATAATTTTAATTGTGTGGATCTGTTTCTTTCACAGCTTGGTCAAATAGAAGGAGACAAGTCAAGGTCGGGAGCCTTTCCGGTGGACTATGTTCATCTGTTGTCTGAATGACCAGATCCACCCTATCTCCATTGGAACAGACTTGTAATCTCATGAACTTTCAAACAAAAACCCTTCGGACATGTTGGGTTTCTGTCCACGGGTTTGGCGCGATGGGCCGTGCCTTCATTGGAATGCCAACCTGGCACATCAGCTTTGTGTCACGATGCCCGTTGAACATTGTTCTTGTAATCATTGGAGACTCACGGTTCCTCCAGCCAAGTACCGATCAAAGGCTGGAACTGTTTTATGTGAAGGCTGGGCCTCAGTCTGCAGTGACCATTTTGTCCTGATATTTAACTGTTATCCCTTTCAAAGGATCCGGCTTTCACTGCCTCATTTGAACAAGATATGTCCACAGAGGTAGAAGCAGCTCTCAGGATTATGACGGGGAATGCTGCAGACAGGAGATGCTCTGAAGTGCGAGCGTCTTCATGAATGAGCCATGCTTCACTGAGGAGTCTTGTAGGCATTTGTCGATGTGTGGCTGAAACATTACATTAGACAGGTACTATTTTGTAGGGTCAGTACAGAATAAGGGTTGAATGTTGCGTTCCATGACTGACTGGGGTATGGGAAATGGGATTCTAGCTGAAAGAAATGTAAAGGTCCGACCAGATTCAATTGGGATTTATAGATTGTGGGAAGCATTTCTCAGATGGAATGGAGCATTGCCCAGATTAGAGTTGAGGTGCGTATAAAAATGCGTTGTGTCATAAATTGAACTAGAGTACAAACACAGTGCACGGATTGACAAGGGTGTGTGACATGGAGCATCGCACTCGTTAAATTGATGTTGGACCAAAGAGACGAATTGAATACTGTACATGGATTGAATGGAGAAATGCCCAGGTTGTATCAGGGTGCAAGGACTGAGTGGAGTATTGCGTACATTCAATAAAAGGGATATGCAAACTGGATGGTGCAATGCACAGGTTGCATTGTGGTATTTGGACAATGTTTTGCATAATTTGAGAATAAGGGGGAATAGGAATACAGTAAATATGAGGTGAAATTAAATGTTTAATATGATCTACTGAATTGTAACCACCTGAACCACACTACAATGTTGGCTGCCAAATACAGAAGCCTCCGAAGTAAAAAGCAATTGGAAGAATCCATGGCTTAGTAGTGTACATTTAAAAACATTGCTTATCATCATAATTCCTCATGAACTGCATGAAGAATGTTAGTCTGATGGAGTCTTCTGTTTAAAAGAGTTTATTGTTCATACACTTGAAGGACCTACAGATAGACGACTGAAGGAAATGTAGGAGGGCTTCACTTATTTGCATGCTCGAACATCAATGGTTTTCAAATAAATATCTACAAAATATTACACT